>NW_025791712.1:0-36714 GCF_921293095.1 Ischnura elegans
CCCTTAAATGATCCTTTTTAGATGTTTTAATAGTGGTTGAATTAATTGCATTTACCATTCAGACGCGATTTCGGATGAAACAGGAAAAATGGGTCTATCTCCAAATATTGACAAATGAATGTTTTACCGGTGAGAACGTATAGAGGGCGTCACAAAACAATGATTTATATCATCTCATCCCTTAAATGATCCTTTTAAGATGTTTTAATAGTGGTTGAATTAACTGCATTTACCATTTGAAAACACGATTTCGGATAAAAACACGAAAAATGGGTCTATCTCCAAATATTGACAATTGAATGTATTTTCGGTGAGAACGTATAGAGGGCGTCACAAAACAATGATTTTATATCATCTCATCCCTTAATTGATCCTTTTAAGATGTTTTAATAGTGGTTGAATTAATTGCATTTACCATTCAGACGCGATTTCGGATGAAACACGAAAAATGGGTCTATCTCCAAATATTGACAAATGAATGTTTTACCGGTGAGAACGTATAGAGGGCGTCACAAAACAATGATTTATATCTTCTCATCCCTTAAATGATCCTTTTTAGATGTTTTAATAGTGGTTGAATTAACTGCATTTACCATTTGAAAACGCGATTTCAGATAAAGCATAAAAAATGGGTCTATCTCCAAATATTGACAAATGAATGTATTTTCGGTGAGAACGTATAGAGGGCGTCACAAAACAACGATTTTATATCATCTCATCCCTGAAATGATCCTTTTTAGATGTTTTAATAGTGGTTGAATTAATTGCATTTACCATTCAGACGCGTTTTCGGATAAAACACGATAATGGGTCTATCTCCAAATATTGACAAATGAATGTTTTACCGGTGAGAACGTATAGAGGGCGTCACAAAACAATGATTTTATATCATCTCATCCCTTAAATGATTCTTTTTAGATGTTTTAATAGTGGTTGAATTAATTGCATTTACCATTCAGAAACGCGATTTCGGATAAAACACGATAATGGGTCTATCTCCAAATATTGACAAATGAATGTTTTACCGGTGAGAACGTATAGAGGGCGTCACAAAACAATGATTTTATATCATCTCATCCCTTAATGATCCCTTTTAGATGTTTTAATAGTGGTTGAATTAACTGCATTTACCATTCAGACGCGATTTCGGATAAAACACGATAATGGGTCTATCTCCAAATATTGACAAATGAATGTTTTATCGGTGAGAACGTATAGAGGGCGTCACAAAACAATGATTTTATATCATCTCATCCCTGAAATGATCCTTTTTAGATGTTTTAATAGTGGTTGAATTAATTGCATTTACCATTAAGAAACGCGATTTCGGATGAAACACGAAAAATGGGTCTATCTCCAAATATTGACAATTGAATGTATTTTCGGTGAGAACGTATAGAGGGCGTCACAAAACAATGATTTTATATCATCTCATCCCTTAAATGATCCTTTTTAGATGTTTTAATAGTGGTTGAATTAACTGCATTTACCATTTGAAAACGCGATTTCAGATAAAGCATAAAAAATGGGTCTATCTCCAAATATTGACAAATGAATGTATTTTCGGTGAGAACGTATAGAGGGCGTCACAAAACAACGATTTTATATCATCTCATCCCTGAAATGATCCTTTTTAGATGTTTTAATAGTGGCTGAATTAATTGCATTTAACATTCAGACGCGTTTTCGGATAAAACACGATAATGGGTCTATCTCCAAATATTGACAAATGAATGTTTTACCGGTGAGAACGTATAGAGGGCGTCACAAAACAATGATTTTATATCATCTCATCCCTTAAATGATTCTTTTTAGATGTTTTAATAGTGGTTGAATTAATTGCATTTACCATTCAGAAACGCGATTTCGGATAAAACACGATAATGGGTCTATCTCCAAATATTGACAAATGAATGTTTTACCGGTGAGAACGTATAGAGGGCGTCACAGAACAATGATTTTATATCATCTCATCCCTTAAATGATCCCTTTTAGATGTTTTAATAGTGGTTGAATTAACTGCATTTACCATTCAGACGCGATTTCGGATAAAACACGATAATGGGTCTATCTCCAAATATTGACAAATGAATGTTTTACCGGTGAGAACCTATAGAGGGCGTCACAAAACAATGATTTTATATCAACTTATCCCTTAAATGATCCTTTTTAGATGTTTTAATAGTGGTTGAATTAATTGCATTTACCATTCAGACGCGATTTCGGATGAAACAGGAAAAATGGGTCTATCTCCAAATATTGACAAATGAATGTTTTACCGGTGAGAACGTATAGAGGGCGTCACAAAACAATGATTTATATCATCTCATCTCTTAAATGATCCTTTTAAGATGTTTTAATAGTGGTTGAATTAACTGCATTTACCATTTGAAAACACGATTTCGGATAAAAACACGAAAAATGGGTCTATCTCCAAATATTGACAATTGAATGTATTTTCGGTGAGAACGTATAGAGGGCGTCACAAAACAATGATTTTATATCATCTCATCCCTTAATTGATCCTTTTAAGATGTTTTAATAGTGGTTGAATTAATTGCATTTACCATTCAGACGCGATTTCGGATGAAACACGAAAAATGGGTCTATCTCCAAATATTGACAAATGAATGTTTTACCGGTGAGAACGTATAGAGGGCGTCACAAAACAATGATTTATATCTTCTCATCCCTTAAATGATCCTTTTTAGATGTTTTAATAGTGGTTGAATTAACTGCATTTACCATTTGAAAACGCGATTTCAGATAAAGCATGAAAAATGGGTCTATCTCCAAATATTGACAAATGAATGTATTTTCGGTGAGAACGTATAGAGGGCGTCACAAAACAACGATTTTATATCATCTCATCCCTGAAATGATCCTTTTTAGATGTTTTAATAGTGGTTGAATTAATTGCATTTAACATTCAGACGCGTTTTCGGATAAAACACGATAATGGGTCTATCTCCAAATATTGACAAATGAATGTTTTACCGGTGAGAACGTATAGAGGGCGTCACAAAACAATGATTTTATATCATCTCATCCCTTAAATGATTCTTTTTAGATGTTTTAATAGTGGTTGAATTAATTGCATTTACCATTCAGAAACGCGATTTCGGATAAAACACGAAAAATGGGTCTATCTCCAAATATTGACAATTGAATGTATTTTCGGTGAGAACGTATAGAGGGCGTCACAGAACAATGATTTTATATCATCTCATCCCTTAAATGATCCTTTTTAGATGTTTTAATAGTGGTTGAATTAACTGCATTTACCATTTGAAAACGCGATTTCAGATAAAGCATGAAAAATGGGTCTATCTCCAAATATTGACAAATGAATGTATTTTCGGTGAGAACGTATAGAGGGCGACACAAAACAATGATTTTATATAATCTCATCCCTTAAATGATCCTTTTTAGATGTTTTAATAGTGGTTGAATTAACTGCATTTATCATTCAGACGCGATTTCGGATAAAACACGATAATGGGTATCTCCAAATATTGACAATTGAATGTATTTTCGGTGAGAACGTATAGAGGGCGTCACAAAACAATGATTTTATATCATCTCATCCCTTAAATGATCCTTTTTAGATGTTTTAATAGTGGTTGAATTAATTGCATTTACCATTCAGACGCGATTTCGGATGAAACACGAAAAATGGGTCTATCTCCAAATATTGACAAATGAATGTTTTACCGGTGAGAACGTATAGAGGGCGTCACAAAACAATGATTTATATCATCTCATCCCTTAAATGATCCTTTTTAGATGTTTTAATAGTGGTTGAATTAACTGCATTTACCATTTGAAAACGCGATTTCAGATAAAGCATGAAAAATGGGTCTATCTCCAAATATTGACAAATGAATGTATTTTCGGTGAGAACGTATAGAGGGCGTCACAAAACAACGATTTTATATCATCTCATCCCTGAAATGATCCTTTTTAGATGTTTTAATAGTGGTTGAATTAATTGCATTTAACATTCAGACGCGTTTTCGGATAAAACACGATAATGGGTCTATCTCCAAATATTGACAAATGAATGTTTTACCGGTGAGAACGTATAGAGGGCGTCACAAAACAATGATTTTATATCATCTCATCCCTTAAATGATTCTTTTTAGATGTTTTAATAGTGGTTGAATTAATTGCATTTACCATTAAGAAACGCGATTTCGGATGAAACACGAAAAATGGGTCTATCTCCAAATATTGACAATTGAATGTATTTTCGGTGAGAACGTATAGAGGGCGTCACAAAACAATGATTTTATATCATCTCAACCCTTAAATGATCCTTTTTAGATGTTTTAATAGTGGTTGAATTAACTGCATTTACCATTTGAAAACGCGATTTCAGATAAAGCATGAAAAATGGGTCTATCTCCAAATATTGACAAATGAATGTATTTTCGGTGAGAACGTATAGAGGGCGTCACAAAACAACGATTTTATATCATCTCATCCCTGAAATGATCCTTTTTAGATGTTTTAATAGTGGTTGAATTAATTGCATTTAACATTCAGACGCGTTTTCGGATAAAACACGATAATGGGTCTATCTCCAAATATTGACAAATGAATGTTTTACCGGTGAGAACGTATAGAGGGCGTCACAAAACAATGATTTTATATCATCTCATCCCTTAAATGATTCTTTTTAGATGTTTTAATAGTGGTTGAATTAATTGCATTTACCATTCAGAAACGCGATTTCGGATAAAACACGATAATGGGTCTATCTCCAAATATTGACAAATGAATGTTTTACCGGTGAGAACGTATAGAGGGCGTCACAGAACAATGATTTTATATCATCTCATCCCTTAAATGATCCCTTTTAGATGTTTTAATAGTGGTTGAATTAACTGCATTTACCATTCAGACGCGATTTCGGATAAAACACGATAATGGGTCTATCTCCAAATATTGACAAATGAATGTTTTATCGGTGAGAACTTATAGAGGGCGTCAAAAAACAATGATTTTATATCATCTCATCCCTGAAATGATCCTTTTTAGATGTTTTAATAGTGGTTGAATTAATTGCATTTACCATTAAGAAACGCGATTTCGGATGAAACACGAAAAATGGGTCTATCTCCAAATATTGACAATTGAATGTATTTTCGGTGAGAACGTATAGAGGGCGTCACAAAACAATGATTTTATATCATCTCAACCCTTAAATGATCCTTTTTAGATGTTTTAATAGTGGTTGAATTAACTGCATTTACCATTTGAAAACGCGATTTCAGATAAAGCATAAAAAATGGGTCTATCTCCAAATATTGACAAATGAATGTATTTTCGGTGAGAACGTATAGAGGGCGACACAAAACAATGATTTTATATAATCTCATCCCTTAAATGATCCTTTTTAGATGTTTTAACAGGTTAACTGCCGAGGTTTTTTTTTAAATATGTCCCCTTAGGCCAAGTTAATATTTAAATGTGTTTATTGTGACTAATAGAGTTGAGCAATATTAAATTGCACATAACATTAATTTTTTCATTATAATGATAAATTTAATTAGCGGACACCGGTGTCCGCCACGGCGTCGGAGTCACGACCACCAACTTATGCACTCGCGGATATCTACAAATTTACGAAAATATGGCAATAACTTCATTTGTAGTGCAGTAAAACTTTGCTAATGAAAAAATAAATTGCACGTAACATTATTTTTTCTATCTAATGATAAATTTAATTAGCGGACACCGGTGTCCGCCACGGTCTCAGCGGTACGACCACCAACTTATGCGCTGGCGGATACCTATAAATTTACGAAAATACGGCAATTACTTCATTTGTAGTGCAGTAAAATATTCGTAGTGATAAATAACACCTACATTCATTTTATATTCAGTATTACACTTCTTAGTAGCAGTTTTCTCTCCAGTCCGCCCCCCCTCCGCGGACACAGCTGTCCTCCGCGGAGCTAACTTTGTCTCCTTCCCTAGCGTATACTCAAGTCCGTTCCTGCCAGTAGGCGCTGCACAGACAGTCAGACACTAAACAACAAGTTATACCAGGAGACCCTCCTTCCTTCTACATGTAGTGCTATTATGTTTATGACGGAGAACTCTTTTATTCGACTAATGTAAAACATTGTGTGGAACTTCATATCACATCATCAACACAATGTATCCCTTTCTACTTGTTGAAGGAATACGTAGCATTATATATAGGGCGCTTTTATGTCTTGAGACGACAGAACGTTTCGAAAGATCAGTGCTGTCACAGTGACATGAAAAGAGGCTACATTTTCTTCTATAATACGATTAGTAGAAGAAATGTGAAGAGTGCTCGGTGCCACTTTGTGCGTCCTGCGCTGAATTCTACTTTGGTGCGTCATCGTCCTTTTGGTAAGTTTGGTTTACATATTTAGTTGCATTTTTCTACTTTTTGGTTCACTGAATATTTTCATAATCTTTTTCATTATATAAGAAATGTTGAACCAAAATCTACTTTTATCATTAGTGATTCCACATGGATAAATTCACCCCGCGGACCAGATTCATTGTTGAAGCGGCTAAGAGGAAATACTTAGAAGAGTCATCTGATTCTGAAAGTGTAACGGGAAATGATGAATATATCCCTTCCAGTGATGAGGACATCAGAGTGAACTCTTCAAGCGACGATTCCTTGCAGGATGGACAATTGCTACGAGGGGCAACCTCCGATACAACCGACGGAGAGCTAAGTGAGAGTGAAAATGTGCAGCTAAATAGACCGGTGCCCTCATCACCAAATGCGTCATCTGACTTTTGGACTGAACCAGTGAAAAATCATCCGAATTTTCAGTTTACGGCGCAGAGTGGATTGAGTGCTGTAGTTGCAGATATGAGTAATCCTTCCCCTTTTGGAATATTTTCTAACATTATAGACAATGAAATTCTCGAAATGATAGTGGAACAAACTAATATTTATGCCAATCAAGTGAAAGGTCTGACTACTTCTAGAAAATCTCGTGTGGTAGATTGGAAACCGACAACTCTTCACGAGATCAAAAAGCTCTTTGGGATTCTGATTTATATGGGTGTGGTAAAAATGCCAAAACTTTCTGACTACTGGAGTAAAAACTTCATATATCGTAATGATGTAGCTCCTTCTCACATGAGCAGAAATCGTTTTGAACTCTTGTTACGGATGTTGCACTTCTCCAAAAATGAAGAAAATTCAAACAAAGACCGTTTGCATAAAATTCAACCACTCTTGGATAAAATCATTTGTAATTATCAGGAATTATATACACCTGGGGAAATTTTATGCGTTGACGAATCAATTATTCCATTTCAAGGCAGGTTAGCATTAAAACAGTACATTCCTCAAAAAAGGCATAAGTACGGTGTCAAAATTTTTAAATTGTGCTCTGGTAAGGGCTATGTATGGAATATGAAAATTTATGCAGGACGTGAGCGCGATGCCAGGCGATCTGTTCCAACAGCTGTAGTTATGCAGCTCTCCGAGAAGTTACTAGATGCTGGCAGAACGATTGTTACAGACAATTATTACACGAGCTTAGAGTTGGCCAATTCACTTCTTGATCGTAGGACACATTTACTAGGTACCCTACGTAAAAATCGGAGGGGAATACCCAAAGATGTAACGGCCAAAAAACTTAAGAAAGGGGAAATAGTAGTCAAAGAAAATCAAAGAGGTGTGTCAATAATGAAGTGGAAAGATAAACGCGATGTTTTGCTATTGTCAACATGCCACTCAAACGAGATGGAGGAAGTGGAAAAATATAGGTCAAGGGTTTTGAAACCAGTAGCTATCCTGAAGTATAATGAGGGGAAATCATCCATAGACCTTTCTGATCAACTTTCCTCTTATTCAACGCCATTGCGTCGGTCTTTGAAATGGTACAGAAAAGTAGCGTTAGAACTATTATTAGGGACTTCTGTGGTGAATGCTTATTTCATTTTCAACCAAATTTGTGGCAGTAAGATGCAGATAGTAAAATTCAGGGAAAACCTTATCGGATCGCTTTTGGGAAATGAGTCACAGGGCGATAGATCTCCGACCAGTCTTACATTGCCACAAACATCACGGAAAAGAATGGCTACTCATTCATTCAAAAAGGAGGAAGGAGGTGCGCGAATCAATCGGAAATATTGCCGAGGATGCTACGAAAAGAAACAACTTGGGGAAATTGAAAAAAAAGTGAAAAAAGTCACTACCTACTGTGATGACTGCCCTAAAAAGCCACGGTTCTGTTTGGATTGCTTTCATAAACATCATCTGTAAAAATATGAATAATTGTCCATTATTGCAATAAAAAGTGATTATTTGAAAAGGATATATATTATTTATTTCACCTTTCTGATATTTCAGGAGCAAGGGAAAGTAAGAATAAATGTCGGTGAGAGGAGGGCTCTAAAGACCTACAAAATTACTGCGGTAAAGTTAATTTGAATTATAAGGTAAAGCTGGGAAAGATTTTGTTATCCTTCTCTTCAATTTCTTTTTATAGATGTGTTTACCAGTTGAAACTATCTGAAGGATGCAAAACACTGAGTAGAAAATATAATTCGTCTCCTAAAGAAGATATATATTCTTTCTCAATTAAATCTGAAAGCATACTATAGTATGCTTTCAGATTTAATGTATATATAGCAGCCCTGGATTACGAACAAAGAGTAAGTACTCCCTGCTCATACAACATCGTAGTTTATGAAACATTTAACACGGAAAAAGCGTCTCCGGAGGTCTACTTCGAGGGATAACGGCTTCCAATGTGCCAACCGGTATAAAAAAATACGTAAGTAACATTCAAGACAGCAAAAAAATTTTTATAAACAATTAGCAAAAACCAAAGGAGTGACAGTTTAGCTGAGGCCGTTGCGGAAAAGATATCTATGCAAAAGTACGTAAATGGCGGTCACCCGGCGCACGAAGACGAACTTTTTTCCGCGGACACCGGTGACCGCCACGGCGGGAGAAGAAGATACCACAGCGGACACCGGTGTCCGCCACGGCAGTCAACCTGTTAATAGTGGTTGAATTAACTGCATTTATCATTCAGACGCGATTTCGGATAAAACACGATAATGGGTATCTCCAAATATTGACAATTGAATGTATTTTCGGTGAGAACGTATAGAGGGCGTCACAAAACAATGATTTTATATCATCTCATCCCTTAAATGATCCTTTTTAGATGTTTTAATAGTGGTTGAATTAATTGCATTTACCATTCAGACGCGATTTCGGATGAAACACGAAAAATGGGTCTATCTCCAAATATTGACAAATGAATGTTTTACCGGTGAGAACGTATAGAGGGCGTCACAAAACAATGATTTATATCATCTCATCCCTTAAATGATCCTTTTAAGATGTTTTAATAGTGGTTGAATTAACTGCATTTACCATTTGAAAACACGATTTCGGATAAAAACACGAAAAATGGGTCTATCTCCAAATATTGACAATTGAATGTATTTTCGGTGAGAACGTATAGAGGGCGTCACAAAACAATGATTTTATATCATCTCATCCCTTAATTGATCCTTTTAAGATGTTTTAATAGTGGTTGAATTAATTGCATTTACCATTCAGACGCGATTTCGGATGAAACACGAAAAATGGGTCTATCTCCAAATATTGACAAATGAATGTTTTACCGGTGAGAACGTATAGAGGGCGTCACAAAACAATGATTTATATCATCTCATCCCTTAAATGATCCTTTTTAGATGTTTTAATAGTGGTTGAATTAACTGCATTTACCATTTGAAAACGCGATTTCAGATAAAGCATGAAAAATGGGTCTATCTCCAAATATTGACAAATGAATGTATTTTCGGTGAGAACGTATAGAGGGCGTCACAAAACAACGATTTTATATCATCTCATCCCTGAAATGATCCTTTTTAGATGTTTTAATAGTGGTTGAATTAATTGCATTTAACATTCAGACGCGTTTTCGGATAAAACACGATAATGGGTCTATCTCCAAATATTGACAAATGAATGTTTTACCGGTGAGAACGTATAGAGGGCGTCACAAAACAATGATTTTATATCATCTCATCCCTTAAATGATCCTTTTTAGATGTTTTAATAGTGGTTGAATTAATTGCATTTACCATTAAGAAACGCGATTTCGGATGAAACACGAAAAATGGGTCTATCTCCAAATATTGACAATTGAATGTATTTTCGGTGAGAACGTATAGAGGGCGTCACAAAACAATGATTTTATATCATCTCATCCCTTAAATGATCCTTTTTAGATGTTTTAATAGTGGTTGAATTAACTGCATTTACCATTTGAAAACGCGATTTCAGATAAAGCATAAAAAATGGGTCTATCTCCAAATATTGACAAATGAATGTATTTTCGGTGAGAACGTATAGAGGGCGTCACAAAACAACGATTTTATATCATCTCATCCCTGAAATGATCCTTTTTAGATGTTTTAATAGTGGTTGAATTAATTGCATTTAACATTCAGACGCGTTTTCGGATAAAACACGATAATGGGTCTATCTCCAAATATTGACAAATGAATGTTTTACCGGTGAGAACGTATAGAGGGCGTCACAAAACAATGATTTTATATCATCTCATCCCTTAAATGATTCTTTTTAGATGTTTTAATAGTGGTTGAATTAATTGCATTTACCATTCAGAAACGCGATTTCGGATAAAACACGATAATGGGTCTATCTCCAAATATTGACAAATGAATGTTTTACCGGTGAGAACGTATAGAGGGCGTCACAGAACAATGATTTTATATCATCTCATCCCTTAAATGATCCCTTTTAGATGTTTTAATAGTGGTTGAATTAACTGCATTTACCATTCAGACGCGATTTCGGATAAAACACGATAATGGGTCTATCTCCAAATATTGACAAATGAATGTTTTATCGGTGAGAACGTATAGAGGGCGTCACAAAACAATGATTTTATATCATCTCATCCCTGAAATGATCCTTTTTAGATGTTTTAATAGTGGTTGAATTAATTGCATTTACCATTAAGAAACGCGATTTCGGATGAAACACGAAAAATGGGTCTATCTCCAAATATTGACAATTGAATGTATTTTCGGTGAGAACGTATAGAGGGCGTCACAAAACAATGATTTTATATCATCTTAACCCTTAAATGATCCTTTTTAGATGTTTTAATAGTGGTTGAATTAACTGCATTTACCATTTGAAAACGCGATTTCAGATAAAGCATAAAAAATGGGTCTATCTCCAAATATTGACAAATGAATGTATTTTCGGTGAGAACGTATAGAGGGCGTCACAAAACAACGTTTTTATATCATCTCATCCCTGAAATGATCCTTTTTAGATGTTTTAATAGTGGCTGAATTAATTGCATTTAACATTCAGACGCGTTTTCGGATAAAACACGATAATGGGTCTATCTCCAAATATTGACAAATGAATGTTTTACCGGTGAGAACGTATAGAGGGCGTCACAAAACAATGATTTTATATCATCTCATCCCTTAAATGATCCTTTTTAGATGTTTTAATAGTGGTTGAATTAATTGCATTTACCATTCAGAAACGCGATTTCGGATAAAACACGATAATGGGTCTATCTCCAAATATTGACAAATGAATGTTTTACCGGTGAGAACGTATAGAGGGCGTCACAGAACAATGATTTTATATCATCTCATCCCTTAAATGATCCCTTTTAGATGTTTTAATAGTGGTTGAATTAACTGCATTTACCATTCAGACGCGATTTCGGATAAAACACGATAATGGGTCTATCTCCAAATATTGACAAATGAATGTTTTACCGGTGAGAACCTATAGAGGGCGTCACAAAACAATGATTTTATATCAACTTATCCCTTTAATGATCCTTTTTAGATGTTTTAATAGTGGTTGAATTAATTGCATTTACCATTCAGACGCGATTTCGGATGAAACAGGAAAAATGGGTCTATCTCCAAATATTGACAAATGAATGTTTTACCGGTGAGAACGTATAGAGGGCGTCACAAAACAATGATTTATATCATCTCATCCCTTAAATGATCCTTTTAAGATGTTTTAATAGTGGTTGAATTAACTGCATTTACCATTTGAAAACACGATTTCGGATAAAAACACGAAAAATGGGTCTATCTCCAAATATTGACAATTGAATGTATTTTCGGTGAGAACGTATAGAGGGCGTCACAAAACAATGATTTTATATCATCTCATCCCTTAATTGATCCTTTTAAGATGTTTTAGTAGTGGTTGAATTAATTGCATTTACCATTCAGACGCGATTTCGGATGAAACACGAAAAATGGGTCTATCTCCAAATATTGACAATTGAATGTATTTTCGGTGAGAACGTATAGAGGGCGTCACAAAACAATGATTTATATCTTCTCATCCCTTAAATGATCCTTTTTAGATGTTTTAATAGTGGTTGAATTAACTGCATTTACCATTTGAAAACGCGATTTCAGATAAAGCATGAAAAATGGGTCTATCTCCAAATATTGAGAAATGAATGTATTTTCGGTGAGAACGTATAGAGGGCGTCACAAAACAATGATTTTATATCATCTCATCACTTAAATGATCCTTTTTAGATGTTTTAATAGTGGTTGAATTAACTGCATTCACCATTTGAAAACGCGATTTCAGATAAAGCATGAAAAATGGGTCTATTTCCAAATATTGACAAATGAATGTTTTACCGGTGAGAACGTATAGAGGGCGTCACAAAACAATGATTTTATATCATCTCATCCCTTAAATGATCCTTTTTAGATGTTTTAATAGTGGTTGAATTAACTGCATTTACCATTTGAAAACGCGATTTCAGATTATGCATGAAAAATGGGTCTATCTCCAAATATTGACAAATGAATGTATTTTCGGTGAGAACGTATAGAGGGCGTCACAAAACAATGATTTTATATCATCTCATCCCTTAAATGATCCTTTTTAGATGTTTTAATAGTGGTTGAATTAATTGCATTTACCATTCAGAAACGCGATTTCGGATAAAACACGATAATCGGTCTATCACCAAATATTGACAAATGAATGTTTTACCGGTGAGAACGTATAGAGGGCGTCACAAAACAATGATTTTATATCATCTCATCCCTGAAATGATCCTTTTTAGATGTTTTAATAGTGGTTGAATTAATTGCATTTACCATTCAGAAACGCGATTTCGGATGAAACACGAAAAATGGGTCTATCTCCAAATATTGACAATTGAATGTATTTTCGGTGAGAACGTATAGAGGGCGTCACAAAACAATGATTTTATATCATCTCATCCCTTAAATGATCCTTTTTAGATGTTTTAATAGTGGTTGAATTAACTGCATTTACCATTTGAAAACGCGATTTCAGATAAAGCATGAAAAATGGGTCTATCTCCAAATATTGACAAATGAATGTATTTTCGGTGAGAACGTATAGAGGGCATCACAAAACAACGATTTCATATCATCTCATCCCTGAAATGATCCTTTTTAGATGTTTTAATAGTGGTTGAAATAATTGCATTTAACATTCAGACGCGTTTTCGGATAAAACACGGTAATGGGTCTATCTCCAAATATTGACAAATGAATGTTTTACCGGTGAGAACGTATAGAGGGCGTCACAAAACAATGATTTTATATCATCTCATCCCTTAAATGATTCTTTTTAGATGTTTTAATAGTGGTTGAATTAATTGCATTTACCATTCAGAAACGCGATTTCGGATAAAACACGATAATGGGTCTATCTCCAAATATTGACAAATGAATGTTTTACCGGTGAGAACGTATAGAGGGCGTCACAGAACAATGATTTTATATCATCTCATCCCTTAAATGATCCCTTTTAGATGTTTTAATAGTGGTTGAATTAACTGCATTTACCATTCAGACGCGATTTCGGATAAAACACGATAATGGGTCTATCTCCAAATATTGACAAATGAATGTTTTATCGGTGAGAACTTATAGAGGGCGTCAAAAAACAATGATTTTATATCATCTCATCCCTGAAATGATCCTTTTTAGATGTTTTAATAGTGGTTGAATTAATTGCATTTACCATTAAGAAACGCGATTTCGGATGAAACACGAAAAATGGGTCTATCTCCAAATATTGACAATTGAATGTATTTTCGGTGAGAACGTATAGAGGGCGTCACAAAACAATGATTTTATATCATCTTAACCCTTAAATGATCCTTTTTAGATGTTTTAATAGTGGTTGAATTAACTGCATTTACCATTTGAAAACGCGATTTCAGATAAAGCATAAAAAATGGGTCTATCTCCAAATATTGACAAATGAATGTATTTTCGGTGAGAACGTATAGAGGGCGTCACAAAACAACGTTTTTATATCATCTCATCCCTGAAATGATCCTTTTTAGATGTTTTAATAGTGGTTGAATTAATTGCATTTAACATTCAGACGCGTTTTCGGATAAAACACGATAATGGGTCTATCTCCAAATATTGACAAATGAATGTTTTACCGGTGAGAACGTATAGAGGGCGTCACAAAACAATGATTTTATATCATCTCATCCCTTAAATGATTCTTTTTAGATGTTTTAATAGTGGTTGAATTAATTGCATTTACCATTCAGAAACGCGATTTCGGATAAAACACGATAATGGGTCTATCTCCAAATATTGACAAATGAATGTTTTACCGGTGAGAACGTATAGAGGGCGTCACAGAACAATGATTTTATATCATCTCATCCCTTAAATGATCCCTTTTAGATGTTTTAATAGTGGTTGAATTAACTGCATTTACCATTCAGACGCGATTTCGGATAAAACACGATAATGGGTCTATCTCCAAATATTGACAAATGAATGTTTTACCGGTGAGAACCTATAGAGGGCGTCACAAAACAATGATTTTATATCAACTTATCCCTTAAATGATCCTTTTTAGATGTTTTAATAGTGGTTGAATTAATTGCATTTACCATTCAGACGCGATTTCGGATGAAACAGGAAAAATGGGTCTATCTCCAAATATTGACAAATGAATGTTTTACCGGTGAGAACGTATAGAGGGCGTCACAAAACAATGATTTATATCATCTCATCCCTTAAATGATCCTTTTAAGATGTTTTAATAGTGGTTGAATTAACTGCATTTACCATTTGAAAACACGATTTCGGATAAAAACACGAAAAATGGGTCTATCTCCAAATATTGACAATTGAATGTATTTTCGGTGAGAACGTATAGAGGGCGTCACAAAACAATGATTTTATATCATCTCATCCCTTAATTGATCCTTTTAAGATGTTTTAATAGTGGTTGAATTAATTGCATTTACCATTCAGACGCGATTTCGGATGAAACACGAAAAATGGGTCTATCTCCAAATATTGACAAATGAATGTTTTACCGGTGAGAACGTATAGAGGGCGTCACAAAACAATGATTTATATCTTCTCATCCCTTAAATGATCCTTTTTAGATGTTTTAATAGTGGTTGAATTAACTGCATTTACCATTTGAAAACGCGATTTCAGATAAAGCATGAAAAATGGGTCTATCTCCAAATATTGACAAATGAATGTATTTTCGGTGAGAACGTATAGAGGGCGTCACAAAACAACGATTTTATATCATCTCATCCCTGAAATGATCCTTTTTAGATGTTTTAATAGTGGTTGAATTAATTGCATTTACCATTCAGATGCGATTTCGGATAAAACTCGAAAAATGGGTCTATCTCCAAATATTGACAATTGAATGTATTTTCGGTGAGAACGTATAGAGGGCGTCACAAAACAATGATTTATATCTTCTCATCCCTTAAATGATCCTTTTTAGATGTTTTAATAGTGGTTGAATTAACTGCATTTACCATTTGAAAACGCGATTTCAGATAAAGCATGAAAAATGGGTCTATCTCCAAATATTGAGAAATGAATGTATTTTCGGTGAGAACGTATAGAGGGCGTCACAAAACAATGATTTTATATCATCTCATCACTTAAATGATCCTTTTTAGATGTTTTAATAGTGGTTGAATTAACTGCATTCACCATTTGAAAACGCGATTTCAGATAAAGCATGAAAAATGGGTGTATTTCCAAATATTGACAAATGAATGTTTTACCGGTGAGAACGTATAGAGGGCGTCACAAAACAATGATTTTATATCATCTCATCCCTTAAATGATCCTTTTTAGATGTTTAAATAGTGGTTGAATTAACTGCATTTACCATTTGAAAACGCGATTTCAGATTATGCATGAAAAATGGGTCTATCTCCAAATATTGACAAATGAATGTATTTTCGGTGAGAACGTATAGAGGGCGTCACAAAACAATGATTTTATATCATCTCATCCCTTAAATGATCCTTTTTAGATGTTTTCATAGTGGTTAAATTAATTGCATTTACCATTCAGAAACGCGATTTCGGATAAAACACGATAATCGGTCTATCACCAAATATTGACAAATGAATGTTTTACCGGTGAGAACGTATAGAGGGCGTCACAAAACAATGATTTTATATCATCTCATCCCTGAAATGATCCTTTTTAGATGTTTTAATAGTGGTTGAATTAATTGCATTTACCATTCAGAAACGCGATTTCGGATGAAACACGAAAAATGGGTCTATCTCCAAATATTGACAATTGAATGTATTTTCGGTGAGAACGTATAGAGGGCGTCACAAAACAATGATTTTATATCATCTCAACCCTTAAATGATCCTTTTTAGATGTTTTAATAGTGGTTGAATTAACTGCATTTACCATTTGAAAACGCGATTTCAGATAAAGCATGAAAAATGGGTCTATCTCCAAATATTGACAAATGAATGTATTTTCGGTGAGAACGTATAGAGGGCATCACAAAACAACGATTTCATATCATCTCATCCCTGAAATGATCCTTTTTAGATGTTTTAATAGTGGTTGAAATAATTGCATTTAACATTCAGACGCGTTTTCGGATAA
The DNA here is from genome assembly GCF_921293095.1 of Ischnura elegans. Lineage (NCBI taxonomy): Eukaryota > Metazoa > Arthropoda > Insecta > Odonata > Coenagrionidae > Ischnura > Ischnura elegans. Next base: position 16,978 of record NW_025791712.1, read on the forward strand.
AACACGGTAATGGGTCTATCTCCAAATATTGACAAATGAATGTTTTACCGGTGAGAACGTATAGAGGGCGTCACAAAACAATGATTTTATATCATCTCATCCCTTAAATGATTCTTTTTAGATGTTTTAATAGTGGTTGAATTAATTGCATTTACCATTCAGAAACGCGATTTCGGATAAAACACGAAAAATGGGTCTATCTCCAAATATTGACAATTGAATGTATTTTCGGTGAGAACGTATAGAGGGCGTCACAGAACAATGATTTATATCATCTCATCCCTTAAATGATCCTTTTTAGATGTTTTAATAGTGGTTGAATTAACTGCATTTACCATTTGAAAACGCGATTTCAGATAAAGCATGAAAAATGGGTCTATCTCCAAATATTGACAAATGAATGTATTTTCGGTGAGAACGTATAGAGGGCGTCACAAAACAACGATTTTATATCATCTCATCCCTGAAATGATCCTTTTTAGATGTTTTAATAGTGGTTGAATTAATTGCATTTAACATTCAGACGCGTTTTCGGATAAAACACGATAATGGGTCTATCTCCAAATATTGACAAATGAATGTTTTACCGGTGAGAACGTATAGAGGGCGTCACAAAACAATGATTTTATATCATCTCATCCCTTAAATGATTCTTTTTAGATGTTTTAATAGTGGTTGAATTAATTGCATTTACCATTAAGAAACGCGATTTCGGATGAAACACGAAAAATGGGTCTATCTCCAAATATTGACAATTGAATGTATTTTCGGTGAGAACGTATAGAGGGCGTCACAAAACAATGATTTTATATCATCTCAACCCTTAAATGATCCTTTTTAGATGTTTTAATAGTGGTTGAATTAACTGCATTTACCATTTGAAAACGCGATTTCAGATAAAGCATAAAAAATGGGTCTATCTCCAAATATTGACAAATGAATGTATTTTCGGTGAGAACGTATAGAGGGCGTCACAAAACAACGATTTTATATCATCTCATCCCTGAAATGATCCTTTTTAGATGTTTTAATAGTGGTTGAATTAATTGCATTTAACATTCAGACGCGTTTTCGGATAAAACACGATAATGGGTCTATCTCCAAATATTGACAAATGAATGTTTTACCGGTGAGAACGTATAGAGGGCGTCACAAAACAATGATTTTATATCATCTCATCCCATAAATGATTCTTTTTAGATGTTTTAATAGTGGTTGAATTAATTGCATTTACCATTCAGAAACGCGATTTCGGATAAAACACGATAATGGGTCTATCTCCAAATATTGACAAATGAATGTTTAACCGGTGAGAACGTATAGAGGGCGTCACAGAACAATGATTTTATATCATCTCATCCCTTAAATGATCCCTTTTAGATGTTTTAATAGTGGTTGAATTAACTGCATTTACCATTCAGACGCGATTTCGGATAAAACACGATAATGGGTCTATCTCCAAATATTGACAAATGAATGTTTTATCGGTGAGAACTTATAGAGGGCGTCAAAAAACAATGATTTTATATCATCTCATCCCTGAAATGATCCTTTTTAGATGTTTTAATAGTGGTTGAATTAATTGCATTTACCATTAAGAAACGCGATTTCGGATGAAACACGAAAAATGGGTCTATCTCCAAATATTGACAATTGAATGTATTTTCGGTGAGAACGTATAGAGGGCGTCACAAAACAATGATTTTATATCAACTTATCCCTTAAATGATCCTTTTTAGATGTTTTAATAGTGGTTGAATTAATTGCATTTACCATTCAGACGCGATTTCGGATGAAACAGGAAAAATGGGTCTATCTCCAAATATTGACAAATGAATGTTTTACCGGTGAGAACGTATAGAGGGCGTCACAAAACAATGATTTATATCATCTCATCCCTTAAATGATCCTTTTAAGATGTTTTAATAGTGGTTGAATTAACTGCATTTACCATTTGAAAACACGATTTCGGATAAAAACACGAAAAATGGGTCTATCTCCAAATATTGACAATTGAATGTATTTTCGGTGAGAACGTATAGAGGGCGTCACAAAACAATGATTTTATATCATCTCATCCCTTAATTGATCCTTTTAAGATGTTTTAGTAGTGGTTGAATTAATTGCATTTACCATTCAGACGCGATTTCGGATGAAACACGAAAAATGGGTCTATCTCCAAATATTGACAAATGAATGTTTTACCGGTGAGAACGTATAGAGGGCGTCACAAAACAATGATTTATATCTTCTCATCCCTTAAATGATCCTTTATAGATGTTTTAATAGTGGTTGAATTAACTGCATTTACCATTTGAAAACGCGATTTCAGATAAAGCATGAAAAATGGGTCTATCTCCAAATATTGACAAATGAATGTATTTTCGGTGAGAACGTATAGAGGGCGTCACAAAACAACGATTTTATATCATCTCATCCCTGAAATGATCCTTTTTAGATGTTTTAATAGTGGTTGAATTAATTGCATTTACCATTCAGATGCGATTTCGGATAAAACTCGAAAAATGGGTCTATCTCCAAATATTGACAATTGAATGTATTTTCGGTGAGAACGTATAGAGGGCGTCACAAAACAATGATTTATATCTTCTCATCCCTTAAATGATCCTTTTTAGATGTTTTAATAGTGGTTGAATTAACTGCATTTACCATTTGAAAACGCGATTTCAGATAAAGCATGAAAAATGGGTCTATCTCCAAATATTGACAAATGAATGTATTTTCGGTGAGAACGTATAGAGGGCGTCACAAAACAATGATTTTATATCATCTCATCACTTAAATGATCCTTTTTAGATGTTTTAATAGTGGTTGAATTAACTGCATTCACCATTTGAAAACGCGATTTCAGATAAAGCATGAAAAATGGGTGTATTTCCAAATATTGACAAATGAATGTTTTACCGGTGAGAACGTATAGAGGGCGTCACAAAACAATGATATTATATCATCTCATCCCTTAAATGATCCTTTTTAGATGTTTTAATAGTGGTTGAATTAACTGCATTTACCATTTGAAAACGCGATTTCAGATTATGCATGAAAAATGGGTCTATCTCCAAATATTGACAAATGAATGTATTTTCGGTGAGAACGTATAGAGGGCGTCACAAAACAATGATTTTATATCATCTCATCCCTTAAATGATCCTTTTTAGATGTTTTCATAGTGGTTAAATTAATTGCATTTACCATTCAGAAACGCGATTTCGGATAAAACACGATAATCGGTCTATCACCAAATATTGACAAATGAATGTTTTACCGGTGAGAACGTATAGAGGGCGTCACAAAACAATGATTTTATATCATATCATCCCTGAAATGATCCTTTTTAGATGTTTTAATAGTGGTTGAATTAATTGCATTTACCATTCAGAAACGCGATTTCGGATGAAACACGAAAAATGGGTCTATCTCCAAATATTGACAATTGAATGTATTTTCGGTGAGAACGTATAGAGGGCGTCACAAAACAATGATTTTATATCATCTCAACCCTTAAATGATCCTTTTTAGATGTTTTAATAGTGGTTGAATTAACTGCATTTACCATTTGAAAACGCGATTTCAGATAAAGCATGAAAAATGGGTCTATCTCCAAATATTGACAAATGAATGTATTTTCGGTGAGAACGTATAGAGGGCGTCACAAAACAACGATTTTATATCATCTCATCCCTGAAATGATCCTTTTTAGATGTTTTAATAGTGGTTGAAATAATTGCATTTAACATTCAGACGCGTTTTCGGATAAAACACGGTAATGGGTCTATCTCCAAATATTGACAAATGAATGTTTTACCGGTGAGAACGTATAGAGGGCGTCACAAAACAATGATTTTATATCATCTCATCCCTTAAATGATTCTTTTTAGATGTTTTAATAGTGGTTGAATTAATTGCATTTACCATTCAGAAACGCGATTTCGGATAAAACACGAAAAATGGGTCTATCTCCAAATATTGACAATTGAATGTATTTTCGGTGAGAACGTATAGAGGGCGTCACAGAACAATGATTTTATATCATCTCATCCCTTAAATGATCCTTTTTAGATGTTTTAATAGTGGTTGAATTAACTGCATTTACCATTTGAAAACGCGATTTCAGATAAAGCATGAAAAATGGGTCTATCTCCAAATATTGACAAATGAATGTATTTTCGGTGAGAACGTATAGAGGGCGACACAAAACAATGATTTTATATAATCTCATCCCTTAAATGATCCTTTTTAGATGTTTTAATAGTGGTTGAATTAACTGCATTTATCATTCAGACGCGATTTCGGATAAAACACGATAATGGGTATCTCCAAATATTGACAATTGAATGTATTTTCGGTGAGAACGTATAGAGGGCGTCACAAAACAATGATTTTATATCATCTCATCCCTTAAATGATCCTTTTTAGATGTTTTAATAGTGGTTGAATTAATTGCATTTACCATTCAGACGCGATTTCGGATGAAACACGAAAAATGGGTCTATCTCCAAATATTGACAAATGAATGTTTTACCGGTGAGAACGTATAGAGGGCGTCACAAAACAATGATTTATATCATCTCATCCCTTAAATGATCCTTTTAAGATGTTTTAATAGTGGTTGAATTAACTGCATTTACCATTTGAAAACACGATTTCGGATAAAAACACGAAAAATGGGTCTATCTCCAAATATTGACAAATGAATGTTTTACCGGTGAGAACGTATAGAGGGCGTCACAAAACAATGATTTATATCTTCTCATCCCTTAAATGATCCTTTTTAGATGTTTTAATAGTGGTTGAATTAACTGCATTTACCATTTGAAAACGCGATTTCAGATAAAGCATGAAAAATGGGTCTATCTCCAAATATTGACAAATGAATGTATTTTCGGTGAGAACGTATAGAGGGCGTCACAAAACAACGATTTTATATCATCTCATCCCTGAAATGATCCTTTTTAGATGTTTTAATAGTGGTTGAATTAATTGCATTTACCATTCAGATGCGATTTCGGATAAAACTCGAAAAATGGGTCTATCTCCAAATATTGACAATTGAATGTATTTTCGGTGAGAACGTATAGAGGGCGTCACAAAACAATGATTTATATCTTCTCATCCCTTAAATGATCCTTTTTAGATGTTTTAATAGTGGTTGAATTAACTGCATTTACCATTTGAAAACGCGATTTCAGATAAAGCATGAAAAATGGGTCTATCTCCAAATATTGACAAATGAATGTATTTTCGGTGAGAACGTATAGAGGGCGTCACAAAACAATGATTTTATATCATCTCATCACTTAAATGATCCTTTTTAGATGTTTTAATAGTGGTTGAATTAACTGCATTCACCATTTGAAAACGCGATTTCAGATAAAGCATGAAAAATGGGTCTATTTCCAAATATTGACAAATGAATGTTTTACCGGTGAGAACGTATAGAGGGCGTCACAAAACAATGATTTTATATCATCTCATCCCTTAAATGATCCTTTTTAGATGTTTTAATAGTGGTTGAATTAACTGCATTTACCATTTGAAAACGCGATTTCAGATTATGCATGAAAAATGGGTCTATCTCCAAATATTGACAAATGAATGTATTTTCGGTGAGAACGTATAGGAGCGTCACAAAACAATGATTTTATATCATCTCATCCCTTAAATGATCCTTTTTAGATGTTTTAATAGTGGTTGAATTAATTGCATTTACCATTCAGAAACGCGATTTCGGATAAAACACGATAATCGGTCTATCACCAAATATTGACAAATGAATGTTTTACCGGTGAGAACGTATAGAGGGCGTCACAAAACAATGATTTTATATCATCTCATCCCTGAAATGATCCTTTTTAGATGTTTTAATAGTGGTTGAATTAATTGCATTTACCATTCAGAAACGCGATTTCGGATGAAACACGAAAAATGGGTCTATCTCCAAATATTGACAATTGAATGTATTTTCGGTGAGAACGTATAGAGGGCGTCACAAAACAATGATTTTATATCATCTCAACCCTTAAATGATCCTTTTTAGATGTTTTAATAGTGGTTGAATTAACTGCATTTACCATTTGAAAACGCGATTTCAGATAAAGCATGAAAAATGGGTCTATCTCCAAATATTGACAAATGAATGTATTTTCGGTGAGAACGTATAGAGGGCGTCACAAAACAACGATTTCATATCATCTCATCCCTGAAATGATCCTTTTTAGATGTTTTAATAGTGGTTGAAATAATTGCATTTAACATTCAGACGCGTTTTCGGATAAAACACGGTAATGGGTCTATCTCCAAATATTGACAAATGAATGTTTTACCGGTGAGAACGTATAGAGGGCGTCACAAAACAATGATTTTATATCATCTCATCCCTTAAATGATTCTTTTTAGATGTTTTAATAGTGGTTGAATTAATTGCATTTACCATTCAGAAACGCGATTTCGGATAAAACACGAAAAATGGGTCTATCTCCAAATATTGACAATTGAATGTATTTTCGGTGAGAACGTATAGAGGGCGTCACAGAACAATGATTTTATATCATCTCATCCCTTAAATGATCCTTTTTAGATGTTTTAATAGTGGTTGAATTAACTGCATTTACCATTTGAAAACGCGATTTCAGATAAAGCATGAAAAATGGGTCAATCTCCAAATATTGACAAATGAATGTATTTTCGGTGAGAACGTATAGAGGGCGACACAAAACAATGATTTTATATAATCTCATCCCTTAAATGATCCTTTTTAGATGTTTTAATAGTGGTTGAATTAACTGCATTTATCATTCAGACGCGATTTCGGATAAAACACGATAATGGGTATCTCCAAATATTGACAATTGAATGTATTTTCGGTGATAACGTATAGAGGGGCGTCACAAAACAATGATTTTATATCATCTCATCCCTTAAATGATCCTTTTTAGATGTTTTAATAGTGGTTGAATTAATTGCATTTACCATTCAGACGCGATTTCGGATGAAACACGAAAAATGGGTCTATCTCCAAATATTGACAAATGAATGTTTTACCGGTGAGAACGTATAGAGGGCGTCACAAAACAATGATTTATATCATCTCATCCCTTAAATGATCCTTTTAAGATGTTTTAATAGTGGTTGAATTAACTGCATTTACCATTTGAAAACACGATTTCGGATAAAAACACGAAAAATGGGTCTATCTCCAAATATTGACAATTGAATGTATTTTCGGTGAGAACGTATAGAGGGCGTCACAAAACAATGATTTTATATCATCTCATCCCTTAAATGATCCTTTTTAGATGTTTTAATAGTGGTTGAATTAATTGCATTTACCATTCAGAAACGCGATTTCGGATAAAACACGAAAAAATGGGTCTATCTCCAAATATTGACAATTGAATGTATTTTCCGTGAGAACGTATAGAGGGCGTCACAGAACAATGATTTTATATCATCTCATCCCTTAAATGATCCTTTTTAGATGTTTTAATAGTGGTTGAATTAACTGCATTTACCATTTGAAAACGCGATTTCAGATAAAGCATGAAAAATGGGTCTATCTCCAAATATTGACAAATGAATGTATTTTCGGTGAGAACGTATAGAGGGCGACACAAAACAATGATTTTATATAATCTCATCCCTTAAATGATCCTTTTTAGATGTTTTAATAGTGGTTGAATTAACTGCATTTATCATTCAGACGCGATTTCGGATAAAACACGATAATGGGTATCTCCAAATATTGACAAATGATTGTTTTACCGGTGAGAACCTATAGAGGGCGTCACAAAAACAATGATTTTATATCATCTCATCCCTTAAATGATCCTTTTTAGATGTTTTAATAGTGGTTGAATTAATTGCATTTACCATTCAGACGCGATTTCGGATGAAACACGAAAAATGGGTCTATCTCCAAATATTGACAAATGAATGTTTTACCGGTGAGAACGTATAGAGGGCGTCACAAAACAATGATTTATATCATCTCATCCCTTAAATGATCCTTTTTAGATGTTTTAATAGTGGTTGAATTAACTGCATTCACCATTTGAAAACGCGATTTCAGATAAAGCATGAAAAATGGGTGTATTTCCAAATATTGACAAATGAATGTTTTACCGGTGAGAACGTATAGAGGGCGTCACAAAACAATGATTTTATATCATCTCATCCCTTAAATGATCCTTTTTAGATGTTTTAATAGTGGTTGAATTAATTGCATTTACCATTCAGAAACGCGATTTCGGATGAAACACGAAAAATGGGTCTATCTCCAAATATTGACAATTGAATGTATTTTCGGTGAGAACGTATAGAGGGCGTCACAAAACAATGATTTTATATCATCTCAACCCTTAAATGATCCTTTTTAGATGTTTTAATAGTGGTTGAATTAACTGCATTTACCATTTGAAAACGCGATTTCAGATAAAGCATGAAAAATGGGTCTATCTCCAAATATTGACAAATGAATGTATTTTCGGTGAGAACGTATAGAGGGCATCACAAAACAACGATTTTATATCATCTCATCCCTGAAATGATCCTTTTTAGATGTTTTAATAGTGGTTGAAATAATTGCATTTAACATTCAGACGCGTTTTCGGATAAAACACGGTAATGGGTCTATCTCCAAATATTGACAAATGAATGTTTTACCGGTGAGAACGTATAGAGGGCGTCACAAAACAATGATTTTATATCATCTCATCCCTTAAATGATTCTTTTTAGATGTTTTAATAGTGGTTGAATTAATTGCATTTACCATTCAGAAACGCGATTTCGGATAAAACACGAAAAATGGGTCTATCTCCAAATATTGACAATTGAATGTATTTTCGGTGAGAACGTATAGAGGGCGTCACAGAACAATGATTTTATATCATCTCATCCCTTAAATGATCCTTTTTAGATGTTTTAATAGTGGTTGAATTAACTGCATTTACCATTTGAAAACGCGATTTCAGATAAAGCATGAAAAATGGGTCTATCTCCAAATATTGACAAATGAATGTATTTTCGGTGAGAACGTATAGAGGGCGACACAAAACAATGATTTTATATAATCTCATCCCTTAAATGATCCTTTTTAGATGTTTTAATAGTGGTTGAATAAACTGCATTTATCATTCAGACGCGATTTCGGATAAAACACGATAATGGGTATCTCCAAATATTGACAATTGAATGTATTTTCGGTGAGAACGTATAGAGGGCGTCACAAAACAATGATTTTATATCATCTCATCCCTTAAATGATCCTTTTTAGATGTTTTAATAGTGGTTGAATTAATTGCATTTACCATTCAGACGCGATTTCGGATGAAACACGAAAAATGGGTCTATCTCCAAATATTGACAAATGAATGTTTTACCGGTGAGAACGTATAGAGGGCGTCACAAAACAATGATTTATATCATCTCATCCCTTAAATGATCCTTTTAAGATGTTTTAATAGTGGTTGAATTAACTGCATTTACCATTTGAAAACACGATTTCGGATAAAAACACGAAAAATGGGTCTATCTCCAAATATTGACAAATGAATGTTTTACCGGTGAGAACGTATAGAGGGCGTCACAAAACAATGATTTATATCTTCTCATCCCTTAAATGATCCTTTTTAGATGTTTTAATAGTGGTTGAATTAACTGCATTTACCATTTGAAAACGCGATTTCAGATAAAGCATGAAAAATGGGTCTATCTCCAAATATTGACAAATGAATGTATTTTCGGTGAGAACGTATAGAGGGCGTCACAAAACAACGATTTTATATCATATCATCCCTGAAATGATCCTTTTTAGATGTTTTAATAGTGGTTGAATTAATTGCATTTACCATTCAGATGCGATTTCGGATAAAACTCGAAAAATGGGTCTATCTCCAAATATTGACAATTGAATGTATTTTCGGTGAGAACGTATAGAGGGCGTCACAAAACAATGATTTATATCTTCTCATCCCTTAAATGATCCTTTTTAGATGTTTTAATAGTGGTTGAATTAACTGCATTTACCATTTGAAAACGCGATTTCAGATAAAGCATGAAAAATGGGTCTATCTCCAAATATTGACAAATGAATGTATTTTCGGTGAGAACGTATAGAGGGCGTCACAAAACAATGATTTTATATCATCTCATCACTTAAATGATCCTTTTTAGATGTTTTAATAGTGGTTGAATTAACTGCATTCACCATTTGAAAACGCGATTTCAGATAAAGCATGAAAAATGGGTCTATTTCCAAATATTGACAAATGAATGTTTTACCGGTGAGAACGTATAGAGGGCGTCACAAAACAATGATTTTATATCATCTCATCCCTTAAATGATCCTTTTTAGATGTTTTAATAGTGGTTGAATTAACTGCATTTACCATTTGAAAACGCGATTTCAGATTATGCATGAAAAATGGGTCTATCTCCAAATATTGACAAATGAATGTATTTTCGGTGAGAACGTATAGGAGCGTCACAAAACAATGATTTTATATCATCTCATCCCTTAAATGATCCTTTTTAGATGTTTTAATAGTGGTTGAATTAATTGCATTTACCATTCAGAAACGCGATTTCGGATAAAACACGATAATCGGTCTATCACCAAATATTGACAAATGAATGTTTTACCGGTGAGAACGTATAGAGGGCGTCACAAAACAATGATTTTATATCATCTCATCCCTGAAATGATCCTTTTTAGATGTTTTAATAGTGGTTGAATTAATTGCATTTACCATTCAGAAACGCGATTTCGGATGAAACACGAAAAATGGGTCTATCTCCAAATATTGACAATTGAATGTATTTTCGGTGAGAACGTATAGAGGGCGTCACAAAACAATGATTTTATATCATCTCAACCCTTAAATGATCCTTTTTAGATGTTTTAATAGTGGTTGAATTAACTGCATTTACCATTTGAAAACGCGATTTCAGATAAAGCATGAAAAATGGGTCTATCTCCAAATATTGACAAATGAATGTATTTTCGGTGAGAACGTATAGAGGGCGTCACAAAACAACGATTTCATATCATCTCATCCCTGAAATGATCCTTTTTAGATGTTTTAATAGTGGTTGAAATAATTGCATTTAACATTCAGACGCGTTTTCGGATAAAACACGGTAATGGGTCTATCTCCAAATATTGACAAATGAATGTTTTACCGGTGAGAACGTATAGAGGGCGTCACAAAACAATGATTTTATATCATCTCATCCCTTAAATGATTCTTTTTAGATGTTTTAATAGTGGTTGAATTAATTGCATTTACCATTCAGAAACGCGATTTCGGATAAAACACGAAAAATGGGTCTATCTCCAAATATTGACAATTGAATGTATTTTCGGTGAGAACGTATAGAGGGCGTCACAGAACAATGATTTTATATCATCTCATCCCTTAAATGATCCTTTTTAGATGTTTTAATAGTGGTTGAATTAACTGCATTTACCATTTGAAAACGCGATTTCAGATAAAGCATGAAAAATGGGTCAATCTCCAAATATTGACAAATGAATGTATTTTCGGTGAGAACGTATAGAGGGCGACACAAAACAATGATTTTATATAATCTCATCCCTTAAATGATCCTTTTTAGATGTTTTAATAGTGGTTGAATTAACTGCATTTATCATTCAGACGCGATTTCGGATAAAACACGATAATGGGTATCTCCAAATATTGACAATTGAATGTATTTTCGGTGATAACGTATAGAGGGCGTCACAAAACAATGATTTTATATCATCTCATCCCTTAAATGATCCTTTTTAGATGTTTTAATAGTGGTTGAATTAATTGCATTTACCATTCAGACGCGATTTCGGATGAAACACGAAAAATGGGTCTATCTCCAAATATTGACAAATGAATGTTTTACCGGTGAGAACGTATAGAGGGCGTCACAAAACAATGATTTATATCATCTCATCCCTTAAATGATCCTTTTAAGATGTTTTAATAGTGGTTGAATTAACTGCATTTACCATTTGAAAACACGATTTCGGATAAAAACACGAAAAATGGGTCTATCTCCAAATATTGACAATTGAATGTATTTTCGGTGAGAACGTATAGAGGGCGTCACAAAACAATGATTTTATATCATCTCATCCCTTAATTGATCCTTTTTAGATGTTTTAATAGTGGTTGAATTAATTGCATTTACCATTCAGAAACGCGATTTCGGATAAAACACGAAAAATGGGTCTATCTCCAAATATTGACAATTGAATGTATTTTCGGTGAGAACGTATAGAGGGCGTCACAGAACAATGATTTTATATCATCTCATCCCTTAAATGATCCTTTTTAGATGTTTTAATAGTGGTTGAATTAACTGCATTTACCATTTGAAAACGCGATTTCAGATAAAGCATGAAAAATGGGTCTATCTCCAAATATTGACAAATGAATGTATTTTCGGTGAGAACGTATAGAGGGCGACACAAAACAATGATTTTATATAATCTCATCCCTTAAATGATCCTTTTTAGATGTTTTAATAGTGGTTGAATTAACTGCATTTATCATTCAGACGCGATTTCGGATAAAACACGATAATGGGTATCTCCAAATATTGACAAATGATTGTTTTACCGGTGAGAACCTATAGAGGGCGTCACAAAACAATGATTTTATATCATCTCATCCCTTAAATGATCCTTTTTAGATGTTTTAATAGTGGTTGAATTAATTGCATTTACCATTCAGACGCGATTTCGGATGAAACACGAAAAATGGGTCTATCTCCAAATATTGACAAATGAATGTTTTACCGGTGAGAACGTATAGAGGGCGTCACAAAACAATGATTTATATCATCTCATCCCTTAAATGATCCTTTTAAGATGTTTTAATAGTGGTTGAATTAACTGCATTTACCATTTGAAAACACGGTTTCGGATAAAAACACGAAAAATGGGTCTATCTCCAAATATTGACAATTGAATGTATTTTCGGTGAGAACGTATAGAGGGCGTCACAAAACAATGATTTTATATCATCTCATCCCTTAATTGATCCTTTTAAGATGTTTTAATAGTGGTTGAATTAATTGCATTTACCATTCAGACGCGATTTCGGATGAAACACGAAAAATGGGTCTATCTCCAAATATTGACAAATGAATGTTTTACCGGTGAGAACGTATAGAGGGTGTCACAAAACAATGATTTATATCTTCTCATCCCTTAAATGATCCTTTTTAGATGTTTTAATAGTGGTTGAATTAACTGCATTCACCATTTGAAAACGCGATTTCAGATAAAGCATGAAAAATGGGTGTATTTCCAAATATTGACAAATGAATGTTTTACCGGTGAGAACGTATAGAGGGCGTCACAAAACAATGATTTTATATCATCTCATCCCTTAAATGATCCTTTTTAGATGTTTTAATAGTGGTTGAATTAACTGCATTTACCATTTGAAAACGCGATTTCAGATTATGCATGAAAAATGGGTCTATCTCCAAATATTGACAAATGAATGTATTTTCGGTGAGAACGTATAGAGGGCGTCACAAAACAATGATTTTATATCATCTCATCCCTTAAATGATCCTTTTTAGATGTTTTAATAGTGGTTGAATTAATTGCATTTACCATTCAGAAACGCGATTTCGGATAAAACACGATAATCGGTCTATCACCAAATATTGACAAATGAATGTTTTACCGGTGAGAACGTATAGAGGGCGTCACAAAACAATGATTTTATATCATCTCATCCCTGAAATGATCCTTTTTAGATGTTTTAATAGTGGTTGAATTAATTGCATTTACCATTCAGAAACGCGATTTCGGATGAAACACGAAAAATGGGTCTATCTCCAAATATTGACAATTGAATGTATTTTCGGTGAGAACGTATAGAGGGCGTCACAAAACAATGATTTTATATCATCTCAACCCTTAAATGATCCTTTTTAGATGTTTTAATAGTGGTTGAATTAACTGCATTTACCATTTGAAAACGCGATTTCAGATAAAGCATGAAAAATGGGTCTATCTCCAAATATTGACAAATGAATGTATTTTCGGTGAGAACGTATAGAGGGCATCACAAAACAACGATTTCATATCATCTCATCCCTGAAATGATCCTTTTTAGATGTTTTAATAGTGGTTGAAATAATTGCATTTAACATTCAGACGCGTTTTCGGATAAAACACGGTAATGGGTCTATCTCCAAATATTGACAAATGAATGTTTTACCGGTGAGAACGTATAGAGGGCGTCACAAAACAATGATTTTATATCATCTCATCCCTTAAATGATTCTTTTTAGATGTTTTAATAGTGGTTGAATTAATTGCATTTACCATTCAGAAACGCGATTTCGGATAAAACACGAAAAATGGGTCTATCTCCAAATATTGACAATTGAATGTATTTTCGGTGAGAACGTATAGAGGGCGTCACAGAACAATGATTTTAATTCATCTCATCCCTTAAATGATCCTTTTTAGATGTTTTAATAGTGGTTGAATTAACTGCATTTACCATTTGAAAACGCGATTTCAGATAAAGCATGAAAAATGGGTCAATCTCCAAATATTGACAAATGAATGTATTTTCGGTGAGAACGTATAGAGGGCGACACAAAACAATGATTTTATATAATCTCATCCCTTAAATGATCCTTTTTAGATGTTTTAATAGTGGTTGAATTAACTGCATTTATCATTCAGACGCGATTTCGGATAAAACACGATAATGGGTATCTCCAAATATTGACAATTGAATGTATTTTCGGTGATAACGTATAGAGGGCGTCACAAAACAATGATTTTATATCATCTCATCCCTTAAATGATCCTTTTTAGATGTTTTAATAGTGGTTGAATTAATTGCATTTACCATTCAGACGCGATTTCGGATGAAACACGAAAAATGGGTCTATCTCCAAATATTGACAAATGAATGTTTTACCGGTGAGAACGTATAGAGGGCGTCACAAAACAATGATTTATATCATCTCATCCCTTAAATGATCCTTTTAAGATGTTTTAATAGTGGTTGAATTAACTGCATTTACCATTTGAAAACACGATTTCGGATAAAAACACGAAAAATGGGTCTATCTCCAAATATTGACAATTGAATGTATTTTCGGTGAGAACGTATAGAGGGCGTCACAAAACAATGATTTTATATCATCTCATCCCTTAAATGATCCTTTTTAGATGTTTTAATAGTGGTTGAATTAATTGCATTTACCATTCAGAAACGCGATTTCGGATAAAACACGAAAAATGGGTCTATCTCCAAATATTGACAATTGAATGTATTTTCGGTGAGAACGTATAGAGGGCGTCACAGAACAATGATTTTATATCATCTCATCCCTTAAATGATCCTTTTTAGATGTTTTAATAGTGGTTGAATTAACTGCATTTACCATTTGAAAACGCGATTTCAGATAAAGCATGAAAAATGGGTCTATCTCCAAATATTGACAAATGAATGTATTTTCGGTGAGAACGTATAGAGGGCGACACAAAACAATGATTTTATATAATCTCATCCCTTAAATGATCCTTTTTAGATGTTTTAATAGTGGTTGAATTAACTGCATTTATCATTCAGACGCGATTTCGGATAAAACACGATAATGGGTATCTCCAAATATTGACAAATGATT
The DNA here is from genome assembly GCF_921293095.1 of Ischnura elegans. Lineage (NCBI taxonomy): Eukaryota > Metazoa > Arthropoda > Insecta > Odonata > Coenagrionidae > Ischnura > Ischnura elegans. The sequence goes on from NW_025791712.1 coordinate 32,663, forward strand.
GTTTTACCGGTGAGAACCTATAGAGGGCGTCACAAAACAATGATTTTATATCATCTCATCCCTTAAATGATCCTTTTTAGATGTTTTAATAGTGGTTGAATTAATTGCATTTACCATTCAGACGCGATTTCGGATGAAACACGAAAAATGGGTCTATCTCCAAATATTGACAAATGAATGTTTTACCGGTGAGAACGTATAGAGGGCGTCACAAAACAATGATTTATATCATCTCATCACTTAAATGATCCTTTTAAGATGTTTTAATAGTGGTTGAATTAACTGCATTTACCATTTGAAAACACGATTTCGGATAAAAACACGAAAAATGGGTCTATCTCCAAATATTGACAATTGAATGTATTTTCGGTGAGAACGTATAGAGGGCGTCACAAAACAATGATTTTATATCATCTCATCCCTTAATTGATCCTTTTAAGATGTTTTAATAGTGGTTGAATTAATTGCATTTACCATTCAGACGCGATTTCGGATGAAACACGAAAAATGGGTCTATCTCCAAATATTGACAAATGAATGTTTTACCGGTGAGAACGTATAGAGGGTGTCACAAAACAATGATTTATATCTTCTCATCCCTTAAATGATCCTTTTTAGATGTTTTAATAGTGGTTGAATTAACTGCATTCACCATTTGAAAACGCGATTTCAGATAAAGCATGAAAAATGGGTGTATTTCCAAATATTGACAAATGAATGTTTTACCGGTGAGAACGTATAGAGGGCGTCACAAAACAATGATTTTATATCATCTCATCCCTTAAATGATCCTTTTTAGATGTTTTAATAGTGGTTGAATTAACTGCATTTACCATTTGAAAACGCGATTTCAGATTATGCATGAAAAATGGGTCTATCTCCAAATATTGACAAATGAATGTATTTTCGGTGAGAACGTATAGAGGGCGTCACAAAACAATGATTTTATATCATCTCATCCCTTAAATGATCCTTTTTAGATGTTTTAATAGTGGTTGAATTAATTGCATTTACCATTCAGAAACGCGATTTCGGATAAAACACGATAATCGGTCTATCACCAAATATTGACAAATGAATGTTTTACCGGTGAGAACGTATAGAGGGCGTCACAAAACAATGATTTTATATCATCTCATCCCTGAAATGATCCTTTTTAGATGTTTTAATAGTGGTTGAATTAATTGCATTTACCATTCAGAAACGCGATTTCGGATGAAACACGAAAAATGGGTCTATCTCCAAATATTGACAATTGAATGTATTTTCGGTGAGAACGTATAGAGGGCGTCACAAAACAATGATTTTATATCATCTCAACCCTTAAATGATCCTTTTTAGATGTTTTAATAGTGGTTGAATTAACTGCATTTACCATTTGAAAACGCGATTTCAGATAAAGCATGAAAAATGGGTCTATCTCCAAATATTGACAAATGAATGTATTTTCGGTGAGAACGTATAGAGGGCATCACAAAACAACGATTTCATATCATCTCATCCCTGAAATGATCCTTTTTAGATGTTTTAATAGTGGTTGAAATAATTGCATTTAACATTCAGACGCGTTTTCGGATAAAACACGGTAATGGGTCTATCTCCAAATATTGACAAATGAATGTTTTACCGGTGAGAACGTATAGAGGGCGTCACAAAACAATGATTTTATATCATCTCATCCCTTAAATGATTCTTTTTAGATGTTTTAATAGTGGTTGAATTAATTGCATTTAACATTCAGACGCGTTTTCGGATAAAACACGATAATGGGTCTATCTCCAAATATTGACAATTGAATGTATTTTCGGTGAGAACGTATAGAGGGCGTCACAGAACAATGATTTTAATTCATCTCATCCCTTAAATGATCCTTTTTAGATGTTTTAATAGTGGTTGAATTAATTGCATTTACCATTCAGAAACGCGATTTCGGATAAAACACGAAAAATGGGTCTATCTCCAAATATTGACAATTGAATGTATTTTCGGTGAGAACGTATAGAGGGCGTCACAGAACAATGATTTTAATTCATCTCATCCCTTAAATGATCCTTTTTAGATGTTTTAATAGTGGTTGAATTAACTGCATTTACCATTTGAAAACGCGATTTCAGATAAAGCATGAAAAATGGGTCAATCTCCAAATATTGACAAATGAATGTATTTTCGGTGAGAACGTATAGAGGGCGACACAAAACAATGATTTTATATAATCTCATCCCTTAAATGATCCTTTTTAGATGTTTTAATAGTGGTTGAATTAACTGCATTTATCATTCAGACGCGATTTCGGATAAAACACGATAATGGGTATCTCCAAATATTGACAATTGAATGTATTTTCGGTGATAACGTATAGAGGGCGTCACAAAACAATGATTTTATATCATCTCATCCCTTAAATGATCCTTTTTAGATGTTTTAATAGTGGTTGAATTAATTGCATTTACCATTCAGACGCGATTTCGGATGAAACACGAAAAATGGGTCTATCTCCAAATATTGACAAATGAATGTTTTACCGGTGAGAACGTATAGAGGGCGTCACAAAACAATGATTTATATCATCTCATCCCTTAAATGATCCTTTTAAGATGTTTTAATAGTGGTTGAATTAACTGCATTTACCATTTGAAAACACGATTTCGGATAAAAACACGAAAAATGGGTCTATCTCCAAATATTGACAATTGAATGTATTTTCGGTGAGAACGTATAGAGGGCGTCACAAAACAATGATTTTATATCATCTCATCCCTTAATTGATCCTTTTTAGATGTTTTAATAGTGGTTGAATTAATTGCATTTACCATTCAGAAACGCGATTTCGGATAAAACACGAAAAATGGGTCTATCTCCAAATATTGACAATTGAATGTATTTTCGGTGAGAACGTATAGAGGGCGTCACAGAACAATGATTTTATATCATCTCATCCCTTAAATGATCCTTTTTAGATGTTTTAATAGTGGTTGAATTAACTGCATTTACCATTTGAAAACGCGATTTCAGATAAAGCATGAAAAATGGGTCTATCTCCAAATATTGACAAATGAATGTATTTTCGGTGAGAACGTATAGAGGGCGACACAAAACAATGATTTTATATAATCTCATCCCTTAAATGATCCTTTTTAGATGTTTTAATAGTGGTTGAATTAATTGCATTTACCATTCAGACGCGATTTCGGATGAAACACGAAAAATGGGTCTATCTCCAAATATTGACAAATGAATGTTTTACCGGTGAGAACGTATAGAGGGCGTCACAAAACAATGATTTATATCATCTCATCCCTTAAATGATCCTTTTAAGATGTTTTAATAGTGGTTGAATTAACTGCATTTACCATTTGAAAACACGATTTCGGATAAAAACACGAAAAATGGGTCTATCTCCAAATATTGACAATTGAATGTATTTTCGGTGAGAACGTATAGAGGGCGTCACAAAACAATGATTTTATATCATCTCATCCCTTAATTGATCCTTTTAAGATGTTTTAATAGTGGTTGAATTAATTGCATTTACCATTCAGACGCGATTTCGGATGAAACACGAAAAATGGGTCTATCTCCAAATATTGACAAATGAATGTTTTACCGGTGAGAACGTATAGAGGGTGTCACAAAACAATGATTTATATCTTCTCATCCCTTAAATGATCCTTTTTAGATGTTTTAATAGTGGTTGAATTAACTGCATTCACCATTTGAAAACGCGATTTCAGATAAAGCATGAAAAATGGGTGTATTTCCAAATATTGACAAATGAATGTTTTACCGGTGAGAACGTATAGAGGGCGTCACAAAACAATGATTTTATATCATCTCATCCCTTAAATGATCCTTTTTAGATGTTTTAATAGTGGTTGAATTAACTGCATTTACCATTTGAAAACGCGATTTCAGATTATGCATGAAAAATGGGTCTATCTCCAAATATTGACAAATGAATGTATTTTCGGTGAGAACGTATAGAGGGCGTCACAAAACAATGATTTTATATCATCTCATCCCTTAAATGATCCTTTTTAGATGTTTTAATAGTG
>NW_025791713.1:0-109894 GCF_921293095.1 Ischnura elegans
AATATTCCTTTTTTCAATATTTCCTTTTGTCCATATTTCCTTTTCTCAATATTTCCTTTTTTCAATATTTCCTTTTGTCAATATTTCCTTTTGTCAATACTTCCTTTTTTCAATATTTACTTTTTTCAATATTTCCTTTTGTCAATATTTCCTTTTGTCAATATTTCCTTTTTTCAATATTTCCGTTTTTGAAATAACCTCTTTTCTATACTTTCTTTTGTCAATATTTCCTTTTTTGAATATTTCCTCTTTTCTATACTTCGTTTTGTCAATTTTTCCTTTTGTCAATATTTCCTTTTGTCAATATTTCCTTTTTTCAATATTTTCCTTTTGTCAATATTTCCTTTTGTCAATATTTCCTTTTTTCAATATTTTCTTTTGTAAATATTTCCTTTTTCAATGTTTCCTTTTCTCAATATTTCCTTTTGTCAATATTTCCTTTTTTCAATATTTCCTTTTTTGAATATTTCCTCTTTTCTTTACTTCCTTTTGTCAATATTTCCTTTTTTGAATATTTCCTCTTTTTTATACTTTCTCTTGTCAATATTTCCTTTTTTCGACATTTCTTTCTTTCAAAATTTCCTTTTGTCAATTTTTCCAATTTTCTATACTTCCTTTTTACAATATTTCCTTTTGTCAATATTTCCTTTTTTCAATATTTCCTTTTTTCAATATTTTCTTTTCTCAATATTTCCTTTTTTCACTATTTCCTTCTTTCTATACTTCCTTTTTTGAATATTTCCTTTTGGCAATATTTCCTTTTGTCAATATTTCCTTTTTTCAATTTTTCCTTTTGTCAATATTTCCTTCTTTCTATACTTCCTTTTTTCCATATTTCCTTTTTTCTATACTTCCTTCTTGCAATATTTCCTTTTGTCAATATTTCCTTTTGTCAATATGTCCTTTTTTCAATATTTCCTTTTCTCAATATTTCCTTTTCTTAATATTTCCTTCATTCTATACTTCCTTTTTTCAATATTTCCTTTTTTCAATATTTTCTTTTTTCTATACTACTTTCTTGCAATATTTCCTTTTGTCAATATTTCCTTTTGTAAATATTTCCTTTTTTCAATATTTCCTTTTCTCAATATTTCCTTTTTTTAATATTTCCTTCATTCTATACTTCCTTTTTTCAATATTTCCTTTTTTCAATATTTCCTTTTTTCTATACTATTTTCTTCCAATATTTACTTTTGTCAATATTTCTTTTTTTCTATACTTCCTTTTTTCAATATTTCCTTTTGTCAATACTTCCTTTTTTCTATACTTCCTTTTTTCAATATTTCCTTTTGTGAATATTTCCTTTTAAGAATATTTCCTTTTTTCAATATTTTCTTTTTTCAATATTTCTTTTTTTTCAATATCTCCTTTTTTCTATACTTCCTTTTTGCAATATTTCCTTTTTGCAATATTTCCTTTTGTCAATATTTCCTTTTTTCAATATTTCCTTTTGTCAATATTTCCTTCTTTCTATACTTCCTTTTTTCAATATGTCCTTTTTTCTATACTTCCTTTTTGCAATATTTCCTTTTGTCATTATTTTTTTTATTTATACATCCTTTTTTCAATATTTCCTTTTGTCAATATTTCCTTTTGTCAATATTTCCTTATTTCAATATTTTCTTTTCTCAATATTTCCTTTTTTCAATATTTCCTTCTTTCTATACTTCCTTTTTTGAATATTTCCTTTTGGCAATATTTCCTTTTGTCAATATTTCCTTTTTTTCAATTTTTCCTTTTGTCAATATTTCCTTCTTTCTTTACCTCCTTTTTTCCATATTTCCTTTTTTCTATACTTCCTTCTAGCAATATTTCCTTTTGTCAATATTTCCTTTTGTCAATATTTCCTTTTTTCAATATTTCCTTTTCTCAATATTTCCTTTTTTTAATATTTCCTTCATTCTATACTTCCTTTTTTCAATATTTCCTTTTTTCAATATTTCCTTTTTTCTATACTACTTTCTTGCAATATTTACTTTTGTCAACATTTCTTTTTTTCTATACTTCTTTTTTCAATATTTCCTTTTGTCAATACTTCCTTTTTTCTATACTTCCTTTTTTCAATATTTCCTTTTGTGAATGTTTCCTTTTGTAAATATTTCCTTTTCAATATTTCCTTTTTTCAATATTTCTTTTTTTTTCAATATCTCCTTTTTTCTATACTTCCTTTTTGCAATATTTCCTTTTTGCAATATTTCCTTTTGTCAATATTTCCTTTTTTCAATATTTCCTCTTTTCAATATTCCCTTTTTTCTATACTTCCTTTTTGCAATATTTCTTTTTGTCATTATTTATTTTAACTATACTTCCTTTTTTCAATATTTCCTTTTGTGAATATTTCCTTTTTTCTATACTCCCTTTTTTCAATATTTCCTTAAGTGAATATTAGATGTTGTCAATATTTCCTTTTTTTTAATATTTCTTTTTTCAATATTTCCTTTTTTCAATATTTCCCTTTTTCTATACTTCCTTTTTTCAATATTTCCTTTTGTCAATATTTCCTTTTTTCAATATATCCTTTTTTCTATACTTCCTTTTTTCAATATTTCCTTTTGTAATATTTCCTTTTTTCAATATTTCCTTTTTCAATATTTCCTTTTTTCTATACTTCCTTTTTTCTATACTTCCTTTTTTCTATACTTCCTTTTTTCAAAATTACCTTTTTTCAATATTTCCTTTTTTGAATATTTCCTTTTTTTATGCTTCCTTTTGTCAATATTTCCTTTTGTTAATATTTTCTTTTTTTAATATTTCCTTTTGTCAATATTCCTTTTTTCAATATTTCCTTTTGTCCATATTTCCTTTTCTCAATATTTACTTTTTTCAATATTTCCTTTTGTCAATATTTCCTTTTGTCAATATTTCCTTTTGTCAATATTTCCTTTTTTCAATATTTCCTTTTTTTGAATATTTCCTCTTTTCTATACTTTCTTTTGTCAATATTTCCTTTTTTGAATATTTCCTCTTTTCTATACTTCCTTTTGTCAATATTTCCTTTTTCAGTATTTCCTTTTTTCAATATTTCCTTTTGTCAATATTTCCTTTTGTCAATATTTCCTTTTTTCAATATTTTCTTTTGTAAATATTTCCTTTTTTCAATGTTTCCTTTTCTCAATATTTCCTTTTGTCAATATTTCCTTTTGTCAATATTTCCTTTTGTCAATATTTCCTTTTTTCAATATTTCCTTTTTTGAATATTTCCTCTTTTCTATACTTTCTTTTGTCAATATTTCCTTTTTTGAATATTTCCTCTTTTCTATACTTCCTTTTGTCAATATTTCCTTTTTCAGTATTTCCTTTTTTCAATATTTCCTTTTGTCAATATTTCCTTTTGTCAATATTTCCTTTTTTCAATATTTTCTTTTGTAAATATTTCCTTTTGTCAATATTTCCTTTTGTCAATATTTCCTTTTTTCAATATTTTCTTTTGTAAATATTTCCTTTTTTCAATGTTTCCTTTTCTCAATATTTCCTTTTGTAAATATTTCCTTTTTTCAATATTTTCTTTTTTGAATATTTCCTCTTTTCTTTACTTCCTTTTGTCAATATTTCCTTTTTTGAATATTTCCTTTTTTCTATACTTTCTCTTGTCAATATTTCCTTTTTTCAACATTTCTTTCTTTCAAAATTTCCTTTTGTCAATATTTCCTATTTTCTATACTTCCTTTTTACAATATTTCCTTTTGTCAATATTTCCTTTTGTCAATATTTCCTTATTTCAATATTTTCTTTTCTCAATATTTCCTTTTTTCAATATTTCCTTCTTTCTATACTTCTTTTTTTGAATATTTCCTTTTGGCAATATTTCCTTTTGTCAATATTTCCTTTTTTCAATTTTTCCTTTTGTCAATATTTCCTTCTTTCTTTACTTACTTTTTTCAATATTTCCTTTTTTCTATACTTCCTTCTAGCAATATTTCCTTTTGTCAATATTTCCTTTTGTAAATATTTCCTTTTTTCAATATTTCCTTTTCTCAATATTTCCTTTTTTTAATATTTCCTTCATTCTATACTTCCTTTTTTCAATATTTCCTTTTTTCAATATTTCCTTTTTTCTATACTATTTTCTTCCAATATTTACTTTTGTCAATATTTCTTTTTTTCTATACTTCCTTTTTTCAATATTTCCTTTTGTCAATACTTCCTTTTTTCTATACTTCCTTTTTTCAATATTTCCTTTTGTGAATATTTCCTTTTAAGAATATTTCCTTTTTTCAATATTTTCTTTTTTCAATATTTCTTTTTTTTTCAATATCTCCTTTTTTCTATACTTCCTTTTTGCAATATTTCCTTTTTGCAATATTTCCTTTTGTCAATATTTCCTTTTTTAATATTTCCTTTTGTCAATATTTCCTTCTTTCTATACTTCCTTTTTTCAATATTTCCTTTTTTCTATACTTCCTTTTTGCAATATTTCCTTTTGTCATTATTTTTTTTATTTATACATCCTTTTTTCAATATTTCCTTTTGTCAATATTTCCTTTTGTCAATATTTCCTTATTTCAATATTTTCTTTTCTCAATATTTCCTTTTTTCAATATTTCCTTCTTTCTATACTTCCTTTTTTGAATATTTCCTTTTGGCAATATTTCCTTTTGTCAATATTTCCTTTTTTCAATTTTTCCTTTTGTCAATATTTCCTTCTTTCTTTACCTCCTTTTTTCCATATTTCCTTTTTTCTATACTTCCTTCTAGCAATATTTCCTTTTGTCAATATTTCCTTTTGTCAATATTTCCTTTTTTCAATATTTCCTTTACTCAATATTTCCTTTTTTTAATATTTCCTTTATTTTATACTTCCTTTTTTCAATATTTCCTTTTTTCAATATTTCCTTTTTTCTATACTACTTTCTTGCAATATTTACTTTTGTCAACATTTCTTTTTTTCTATACTTCTTTTTTCAATATTTCCTTTTGTCAATACTTCCTTTTTTCTATACTTCCTTTTTTCAATATTTCCTTTTGTGAATGTTTCCTTTTGTAAATATTTCCTTTTCAATATTTCCTTTTTTCAATATTTCTTTTTTTTTCAATATCTCCTTTTTTCTATACTTCCTTTTTGCAATATTTCCTTTTTGCAATATTTCCTTTTGTCAATATTTCCTTTTTTCAATATTTCCTTTTGTCAATATTTCCTTCTTTCTATACTTCCTCTTTTCAATATTCCCTTTTTTCTATACTTCCTTTTTGCAATATTTCTTTTTGTCATTATTTATTTTAACTATACTTCCTTTTTTCAATATTTCCTTTTGTGAATATTTCCTTTTTTCTATACTCCCTTTTTTCAATATTTCCTTAAGTGAATATTAGATGTTGTCAATATTTCCTTTTTTTTAATATTTCTTTTTTCAATATTTCCTTTTTTCAATATTTCCCTTTTTCTATACTTCCTTTTTTCAATATTTCCTTTTGTCAATATTTCCTTTTGTCAATATATCCTTTTTTCTAAACTTCCTTTTTCCAATATTTCCTTTTGTAATATTTCCTTTTTTCAATATTTCCTTTTTCAATATTTCCTTTTTTCTATACTTCCTTTTTTCTATACTTCCTTTTTTCTATACTTCCTTTTTTCAAAATTACCTTTTTTCAATATTTCCTTTTTTGAATATTTCCTTTTTTTATGCTTCCTTTTGTCAATATTTCCTTTTGTTAATATTTTCTTTTTTTAATATTTCCTTTTGTCAATATTCCTTTTTTCAATATTTCCTTTTGTCCATATTTCCTTTTCTCAATATTTCCTTTTTTCAATATTTCCTTTTGTCAATATTTCCTTTTGTCAATACTTCCTTTTTTCAATATTTACTTTTTTCAATATTTCCTTTTGTCAATATTTCCTTTTGTCAATATTTCCTTTTTTCAATATTTCCGTTTTTGAAATAACCTCTTTTCTATACTTTCTTTTGTCAATATTTCCTTTTTTGAATATTTCCTCTTTTCTATACTTCGTTTTGTCAATTTTTCCTTTTGTCAATATTTCCTTTTGTCAATATTTCCTTTTTTCAATATTTTCCTTTTGTCAATATTTCCTTTTGTCAATATTTCCTTTTTTCAATATTTTCTTTTGTAAATATTTCCTTTTTTCAATGTTTCCTTTTCTCAATATTTCCTTTTGTCAATATTTCCTTTTTTCAATATTTCCTTTTTTGAATATTTCCTCTTTTCTTTACTTCCTTTTGTCAATATTTCCTTTTTTGAATATTTCCTCTTTTTTATACTTCCTTTTTACAATATTTCCTTTTGTCAATATTTCCTTTTTTCAATATTTCCTTTTTTCAATATTTTCTTTTCTCAATATTTCCTTTTTTCACTATTTCCTTCTTTCTATACTTCCTTTTTTGAATATTTCCTTTTGGCAATATTTCCTTTTGTCAATATTTCCTTTTTTCAATTTTTCCTTTTGTCAATATTTCCTTCTTTCTATACTTCCTTTTTTCCATATTTCCTTTTTTCTATACTTCCTTCTTGCAATATTTCCTTTTGTCAATATTTCCTTTTGTCAATATGTCCTTTTTTCAATATTTCCTTTTCTCAATATTTCCTTTTCTTAATATTTCCTTCATTCTATACTTCCTTTTTTCAATATTTCCTTTTTTCAATATTTTCTTTTTTCTATACTACTTTCTTGCAATATTTCCTTTTGTCAATATTTCCTTTTGTAAATATTTCCTTTTTTCAATATTTCCTTTTCTCAATATTTCCTTTTTTTAATATTTCCTTCATTCTATACTTCCTTTTTTCAATATTTCCTTTTTTCAATATTTCCTTTTTTCTATACTATTTTCTTCCAATATTTACTTTTGTCAATATTTCTTTTTTTCTATACTTCCTTTTTTCAATATTTCCTTTTGTCAATACTTCCTTTTTTCTATACTTCCTTTTTTCAATATTTCCTTTTGTGAATATTTCCTTTTAAGAATATTTCCTTTTTTCAATATTTTCTTTTTTCAATATTTCTTTTTTTTTCAATATCTCCTTTTTTCTATACTTCCTTTTTGCAATATTTCCTTTTTGCAATATTTCCTTTTGTCAATATTTCCTTTTTTCAATATTTCCTTTTGTCAATATTTCCTTCTTTCTATACTTCCTTTTTTCAATATTTCCTTTTTTCTATACTTCCTTTTTGCAATATTTCCTTTTGTCATTATTTTTTTTATTTATACATCCTTTTTTCAATATTTCCTTTTGTCAATATTTCTTTTTGTCAATATTTCCTTATTTCAATATTTTCTTTTCTCAATATTTCCTTTTTTCAATATTTCCTTCTTTCTATACTTCCTTTTTTGAATATTTCCTTTTGGCAATATTTCCTTTTGTCAATATTTCCTTTTTTCAATTTTTCCTTTTGTCAATATTTCCTTCTTTCTTTACCTCCTTTTTTCCATATTTCCTTTTTTCTATACTTCCTTCTAGCAATATTTCCTTTTGTCAATATTTCCTTTTGTCAATATTTCCTTTTTTCAATATTTCCTTTTCCCAATATTTCCTTTTTTTAATATTTCCTTCATTCTATACTTCCTTTTTTCAATATTTCCTTTTTTCAATATTTCCTTTTTTCTATACTACTTTCTTGCAATATTTACTTTTGTCAACATTTCTTTTTTTCTATACTTCTTTTTTCAATATTTCCTTTTGTCAATACTTCCTTTTTTCTATACTTCCTTTTTTCAATATTTCCTTTTGTGAATGTTTCCTTTTGTAAATATTTCCTTTTCAATATTTCCTTTTTTCAATATTTCTTTTTTTTTCAATATCTCCTTTTTTCTATACTTCCTTTTTGCAATATTTCCTTTTTGCAATATTTCCTTTTGTCAATATTTCCTTTTTTCAATATTTCCTCTTTTCAATATTCCCTTTTTTCTATACTTCCTTTTTGCAATATTTCTTTTTGTCATTATTTATTTTAACTATACTTCCTTTTTTCAATATTTCCTTTTGTGAATATTTCCTTTTTTCTATACTCCCTTTTTTCAATATTTCCTTAAGTGAATATTAGATGTTGTCAATATTTCCTTTTTTTTAATATTTCTTTTTTCAATATTTCCTTTTTTCAATATTTCCCTTTTTCTATACTTCCTTTTTTCAATATTTCCTTTTGTCAATATTTCCTTTTGTCAATATATCCTTTTTTCTATACTTCCTTTTTTCAATATTTCCTTTTGTAATATTTCCTTTTTTCAATATTTCCTTTTTCAATATTTCCTTTTTTCTATACTTCCTTTTTTCTATACTTCCTTTTTTCTATACTTCCTTTTTTCAAAATTACCTTTTTTCAATATTTCCTTTTTTGAATATTTCCTTTTTTTATGCTTCCTTTTGTCAATATTTCCTTTTGTTAATATTTTCTTTTTTTAATATTTCCTTTTGTCAATATTCCTTTTTTCAATATTTCCTTTTGTCCATATTTCCTTTTCTCAATATTTCCTTTTTTCAATATTTCCTTTTGTCAATATTTCCTTTTGTCAATATTTCCTTTTTTCAATATTTACTTTTTTCAATATTTCCTTTTGTCAATATTTCCTTTTGTCAATATTTCCTTTTTTCAATATTTCCGTTTTTGAAATAACCTCTTTTCTATACTTTCTTTTGTCAATATTTCCTTTTTTGAATATTTCCTCTTTTCTATACTTCGTTTTGTCAATTTTTCCTTTTGTCAATATTTCCTTTTGTCAATATTTCCTTTTTTCAATATTTTCCTTTTGTCAATATTTCCTTTTTTCAATATTTTCTTTTGTAAATATTTCCTTTTTTCAATGTTTCCTTTTCTCAATATTTCCTTTTGTCAATATTTCCTTTTTTCAATATTTCCTTTTTTGAATATTTCCTCTTTTCTTTACTTCCTTTTGTCAATATTTCCTTTTTTGAATATTTCCTCTTTTTTATACTTTCTCTTGTCAATATTTCCTTTTTTCGACATTTCTTTCTTTCAAAATTTCCTTTTGTCAATTTTTCCAATTTTCTATACTTCCTTTTTACAATATTTCCTTTTGTCAATATTTCCTTTTTTCAATATTTCCTTTTTTCAATATTTTCTTTTCTCAATATTTCCTTTTTTCACTATTTCCTTCTTTCTATACTTCCTTTTTTGAATATTTCCTTTTGGCAATATTTCCTTTTGTCAATATTTCCTTTTTTCAATTTTTCCTTTTGTCAATATTTCCTTCTTTCTATACTTCCTTTTTTCCATATTTCCTTTTTTCTATACTTCCTTCTTGCAATATTTCCTTTTGTCTATATTTCCTTTTGTCAATATTTCCTTTTTTCAATATTTCCTTTTCTCAATATTTCCTTTTTTTAATATTTCCTTCATTCTATACTTCCTTTTTTCAATATTTCCTTTTTTCAATATTTTCTTTTTTCTATACTACTTTCTTGCAATATTTACTTTTGTCAATATTTCATTTTTTCAATACTTCCTTTTTTCAATATTTCCTTTTTTCTATACTTCCTTTTTTCTATACTTCCTTTTTTCTATACTTCCTTTTTTCAAAATTACCTTTTTTCAATATTTCCTTTTTTGAATATTTCTTTTTTTATGCTTCCTTTTGTCAATATTTCCTTTTGTTAATATTTTCTTTTTTTAATATTTCCTTTTGTCAATATTCCTTTTTTCAATATTTCCTTTTGTCCATATTTCCTTTTCTCAATATTTCCTTTTTTCAATATTTCCTTTTGTCAATATTTCCTTTTGTCAATATTTCCTTTTTTCAATATTTACTTTTTTCAATATTTCCTTTTGTCAATATTTCCTTTTGTCAATATTTCCTTTTTTCAATATTTCCGTTTTTGAAATAACCTCTTTTCTATACTTTCTTTTGTCAATATTTCCTTTTTTGAATATTTCCTCTTTTCTATACTTCGTTTTGTCAATTTTTCCTTTTGTCAATATTTCCTTTTGTCAATATTTCCTTTTTTCAATATTTTCCTTTTGTCAATATTTCCTTTTGTCAATATTTCCTTTTTTCAATATTTTCTTTTGTAAATATTTCCTTTTTTCAATGTTTCCTTTTCTCAATATTTCCTTTTATCAATATTTCCTTTTTTCAATATTTCCTTTTTTGAATATTTCCTCTTTTCTTTACTTCCTTTTGTCAATATTTCCTTTTTTGAATATTTCCTCTTTTTTATACTTTCTCTTGTCAATATTTCCTTTTTTCGACATTTCTTTCTTTCAAAATTTCCTTTTGTCAATTTTTCCAATTTTCTATACTTCCTTTTTACAATATTTCCTTTTGTCAATATTTCCTTTTTTCAATATTTCCTTTTTTCAATATTTTCTTTTCTCAATATTTCCTTTTTTCACTATTTCCTTCTTTCTATACTTCCTTTTTTGAATATTTCCTTTTGGCAATATTTCCTTTTGTCAATATTTCCTTTTTTCAATTTTTCCTTTCGTCAATATTTCCTTCTTTCTATACTTCCTTTTTTCCATATTTCCTTTTTTCTATACTTCCTTCTTGCAATATTTCCTTTTGTCAATATTTCCTTTTGTCAATATTTCCTTTTTTCAATATTTCCTTTTCTCAATATTTCCTTTTTTTAATATTTCCTTCATTCTATACTTCCTTTTTTCAATATTTCCTTTTTTCAATATTTTCTTTTTTCTATACTACTTTCTTGCAATATTTACTTTTGTCAATATTTCATTTTTTCAATACTTCCTTTTTTCAATATTTCCTTTTGTCAATACTTCCTTTTTCCTATACTTCCTTTTTTCAATATTTCCTTTTGTGAATATTTCCTTTTGTCAATATTTCCTTTTTTCAATAATTCCTTTTTTCAATATTTCTTTTTTTTTCAATATCTCCTTTTTTCTATACTTCCTTTTTGCAATATTTCCTTTTTGCAATATTTCCTTTTGTCAATATTTCCTTTTTTCAATATTTCCTTTTGTCAATTTTTCCTTCTTTCTATACTTCCTTTCTTCAATATTTCCTTTTTTCTATACTTCCTTTTTGCAATATTTCCTTTTGTCATTATTTTTTTTATCTATATTTCCTTTTTTCAATATTTCCCTTTGGCAATACTTCCTTTTTTCTATACTTCCTTTTTTCAATATTTCCTTTTGTGAATATTTCCTTTTGTAAATATTTCCTTTTCAATATTTCCTTTTTTCAATATTTCTTTTTTTTCAATATCTCCTTTTTTCTATACTTCCTTTTTGCAATATTTCCTTTTTTCCAATATTTCCTTTTGTCAATATTTCCTTTTTTCAATATTTCCTTTTGTCAATATTTCCTTCTTTCTATACTTCCTCTTTTCAATATTTCCTTTTTTCTATACTTCCTTTTTGCAATATTTCTTTTTGTCATTATTTATTTTAACTATACTTCCTTTTTTCAATATTTCCTTTTGTGAATATTTCCTTTTTTCTATACTCCCTTTTTTCAATATTTCCTTAAGTGAATATTAGATGTTGTCAATATTTCCTTTTTTTTAATATTTCTTTTTTCAATATTTCCTTTTTTCAATATTTCCCTTTTTCTATACTTCCTTTTTTCAATATTTCCTTTTGTCAATATTTCTTTTTTCTATCCTTCCTTTTTTCAATATTTCCTTTTGTCAATATTTCCTTTTGTCAATATATCCTTTTTTCTATACTTCCTTTTTTCAATATTTCCTTTTGTAATATTTCCTTTTTTCAATATTTCCTTTTTCAATATTTCCTTTTTTCTATACTTCCTTTTTTCTATACTTCCCTTTTTCTATACTTCCTTTTTTCAAAATTTCCTTTTTTCAATATTTCCTTTTTTGAATATTTCCTTTTTTTATGCTTCCTTTTGTCAATATTTCCTTTTGTTAATACTTTCTTTTTTTAATATTTCCTTTTGTCAATATTCCTTTTTTCAATATTTCCTTTTGTCCATATTTCCTTTTCTCAATATTTCCCTTGTTCAATATTTCCTTTTGTCAATATTTCCTTTTGTCAATATTTCCTTTTTTCAATATTTACTTTTTTCAATATTTCCTTTTGTCAATATTTTCTTTTGTCAATATTTCCTTTTTTCAATATTTCCTTTTTTGAAATAACCTCTTTTCTATACTTTCTTTTGTCAATATTTCCTTTTTTGAATATTTCCTCTTTTCTATACTTTCTTTTGTCAATTTTTCCTTTTGTCAATATTTCCATTTGTCAATATTTCCTTTTTTCAATATTTTCCTTTTGTCAATATTTCCTTTTGTCAATATTATCTTTTTTCAATATTTTCTTTTGTAAATATTTCCTTTTTTCAATGTTTCCTTTTGTCAATATTTCCTTTTGTCAATATTTCCTTTTTTCAATATTTCCTTTTTTGAATATTTCCTCTTTTCTTTACTTCCTTTTGTCAATATTTCCTTTTTTGAATATTTCCTCTTTTCTATACTTTCTCCTGTCAATATTTCCTTTTTTCGACATTTCTTTCTTTCAAAATTTCCTTTTGTCAATATTTCCAATTTTCTATACTTCCTTTTTACAATATTTCCTTTTGTCAATATTTCCTTTTTTCAATATTTCCTTTTTTCAATATTTTCTTTTCTCAATATTTCCTTTTTTCAATATTTCCTTCTTTCTATACTTCCTTTTTTGAATATTTCCTTTTGGCAATATTTCCTTTTGTCAATATTTCCTTTTTTCAATTTTTCCTTTTGTCAATATTTCCTTCTTTCTATACTTCCTTTTTTCCATATTTCCTTTTTTCTATACTTCCTTCTTGCAATCTTTTGTCAATATTTCCTTTTGTCAATATTTCCTTTTTTCAATATTTCCCTTTGTCAATATTTCCTTTTGTCAATATTTCCTTTTTTCAATATTTCCTTTTGTAAATATTTTTTTTTTCAAAATTTCCTTTTTTCAATATTTCCTTTTGTCAATATTTCCTTTTTTCAATATTTCCTTTTTTCAATATTTTCCCTTTTCTTTACTTCCTTTATCAATATTTTTTTTTTTTAATATTTCCTCTTTTCTATACTTTCTCTTGACAATATTTCCCTTTTTCAACCTTTCCTTCTTTCAATATTTCCTTTTGTCAATATTTTCTCTTTTCTTTACTTCCTTTTTTCAATATTCCGTTTTTTCAATATTTCCTTTTTTGAATATTTTCTTTTTTTTATACTTCCTTTTGTCATTATTTCCTTTTTTCAATATTTCTTTTTGTTAATATTTCCTTTTGTCAATATTTCCTTTTGTCAATATTACCTTTTTTCATTATTTGCTTTTTTCAATATTTCCTTTTGTCAATATTTCCTTTTGTCAATATTTTCTTTTTTCAACATTTCCTTCTTTCAATATTTCCTTTTGTCAATATTTCCTCTTTTCTTTACTTCCTTTTTTCAATATTTCGTTTTTTCAATATTTCCTTTTTTGAATATTTCCTTTTTTCTATATTTCCTTTTGTCAATATTTCCTTTTGTCAATATTTCCTTTTTTCAATATTTCCTTTTGTTAATATTTCCATTTGTCAATATTTCCTTTTTTCAATATTTCCTTTTTTCAATATTTGCTTTTTTCAATATTCCCTTTTGTCAATATTTCCTTTTGTCAATATTTCCTTTTTTTAATATTTTCTTTTTTGAATATTTCCTCTTTTCTATACTTCCTTTTTTCAATACTTCCTTTTTTGAATATTTCCTCTTTTCTATACTTACTTTTTTCAATGTTTCCTTTTGTCAATATTTCCTTTTTTCAATATTTCCTTTTTTGAATATTTCCTCTTTTCTATTCTTCCTTTTGTCAATATTTCCTCTTGTCAATATTTCCTTTTGTCAATATTTCCTTTTTTCAATATTTCCTTTTTTGAATATTTCCTTTTCTATTCTTCCTTTTGTCAATATTTCCTTTTGTCAATATTTCCTTTTTTCAATATTTCCTTTTGTCAATATTTCCTTTCGTCAATATTTCCTTTTGTCAACATTTCCTTTTTTCTTTACTTCCGTTTTTCAATACTTCCCTTTTTCAATATTTCCTTCTTTTAATACTTCCTTTTTTTAATATTTCCTTTTTTCAATATTTCCTTTTTTCAATATTTTTTTTTTCAATATTTTCTTTTTTCCATATTTCCATTTGTCAATATTTCCTTTTTTCAATATTTCCTTTTTTCAATATTTCCTTTTGTCAATATTTCCTTTTGTCAATATTTCCTTTTTTCAATATTTCCTTTTCTCAATATTTCCATTTGTCAATATTTCCTTTTTTCAATTATTCCTATTTTGAATATTTCCTCTTTTCTATACTTCCTTTTGTCATTATTTCCTTTTTTGAATATTTATTCTTTTCTATACTTCCTTTTGTCAATATTTTCTTTTTTCAATATTTCCCTTTGTCAAAATTTCCTCTTTTCTATACTTCCTTTATTCAATATTTCCTTTTGTCAATATTTCCTTTTTTCAATATTTCCTTTTTTGAATATTTCCTCTTTTCTATTCTTCCTTTTGTCAATATTTCCTTTTGTCAATATTTCCTTTTGTCAATAATTCCTTTTTTCAATATTTCCTTTTTTGAATATTTCCTCTTTTCTATTCTTCCTTTTGTCAATTTTTCCTATTGTCAATATTTCCTTTTTTCAATATTTCCTTTTGTCAATATTTCCTTTTGTCAATATTTCCTTTTGTCAATATTTCCTTTTGCCAACATTTCCTTTTTTCTATACTTCCGTTTTTCAATATTTCCTTTTTTCAGTATTTCCTTCTTTATATACTTCGTTTTTTCAACATTTCCTTTTTTCAATATTTCCTTTTTTCAATATTTATTTTTTTCAATATTTTCTTTTTTCCATATTTCCTTTTGTCAATATTTCATTTTTTCAATCTTTCCTTTTTTCAATATTTCCTTTTTTCAATATTCCCTTTTGTCAATATTTCCTTTTTTCAATATTTCCTTTTCTCAATATTTCCTCTTGTCAATATTTCCTTTTTTCAATTATTCCTTTTGTGAATCTATAATATATACAACCCGATGTGTGACAGATAGCACACTCACTGATTCACTCACTCATTCACGTATACAAATTCCCGACCACTTCCGGACGTGCTGGGAAGGCGAAATTTTTACGGGTCGTGAAGAAAAAATATTCATCGGGGGGAAAAGTCCGAAAACTCGAAAAAGTCGATCGGTTTTCGAGATATATCGATCCGAATTAACATTGGAGCCTTATGGGACTAAAACATATTCCATTTTTTGCCTACATTAAAATGTCACGGGATCATGAAATGTCACTGACGGAAACTAGATTTTTTGGCCGATTTTTTTATGTGAAACATTTTGCCATATTTTGTTTATAAGTATTTTTTATAATTTTTTTAAATTTCCAATGCTTTTCTTATGGGCCTATCTTTGGATTTTTTTAAAACCAACTTATAATCGTTGTAGGAATAAGTCCTTAACTTATGAGATACTAGATTTTTTGGTTGATTTTTTGGTGTGGTTGCCTTTGCAATTTTTTGTTTAAAAGTATTTTTTTTAACAATTTAAAATTTCCAATGCTTTTCTTATGGGCTCACTTTGGGAATTTTTTTGACCAATTTGCAATAATCGTAGGACCAATTCAATTTCATGCAAGATACTAGATTTTTTTCTTAATTTTTTGGCTATCCTTTCATATCCACATGTTAATCGAACTTCGAGTAATTAACGATTATGTATTTTCATTGAATTTGCGACTCCTACAACGTTTGGTAACTTACAACACATCCGCCGTGAAGTTTGCATTCCCTCAACACACGATTTTAAATTTTTCGGAATTTTTTTTTACCACTTCCCGACGTGGTACGGACACCAAATTCAGGTGATTGACGTCTTTCTCGTGCCCCTACGCGCCGCTACCAGGAGAACGCAGAATAATTAATTTTAACGGGTGACACCGTCGAAAAAGCATGCTTACACTACAGCTACAGAGCCGAAATTTTTATCCAAGGTAAACGATGCCGCGTTATACAGAACAAGCACTTTAGGTCCCCCGAAAACCCCCTGTGAACCCCCCAAAAAAATAAAAATTACTTAATAAGTCGTATATTTCGTGTACCATTCATCCCAGTTGTATCGTTTTTATTGATTCCGAATGGGAATTGTGTCGGCTAAATTCACCCGTCATGTTCAATTATCCTGCCCCAATTACACACCCGCAATAAAACTTCAAATTTTTAAATGTACATTTCTTAACAAAATAGTAGAGTAAAAAAGGGGTTCCAGGACAAGGACACCTAAAACCGATTTCTTTAAAACACTTCCCCATAAGGTACGGCTACGAAATTCACAATAGTGATGCCTTATTACAGCGCCTATGCACCGCTATGTGGAGAACACGGAATTGGTAATCTAAATGTGAGTAATACGGGAGAATTCATTGTTCCCCTACAGTAAGTTCGCTGGAATTTTTACTGTAGGTAGACAAAGACATTTTATGCAAGAAAACCCCTCGATGTTTCACGTGGCTTCCAAGAAGACCAGGGAAAAAATTATTTTTTTTCTGTGAATAGCATGTTCTTCGGTGTTTTCGCATATTTTAGCAGTAATTCCCTTCTCCTATGACTCATCGCTAAGGAATTTATTTGGATGATTGTGACCGTTGCCAGTACACTCATAAAAATCCCATTGCATTGCGAATTTCGTTCTGTAAAATGTATTTAGCCAAGCAATGTGTGTGCAATCTAAATATATTTTTTTTAATTGATATAGGTTAATAAATTGGCAGTATTAAAGTTATTTTTTGACTAAAATTAATACAATATTATTCGAAAAATTATTTAAAAATTAAGTCATACGTTTACCATTCTGTCGTATTCTGCGTACTAACAAGCATATAATCAATCTTACACATTTAATTGTTGTTACGAAACAAAAATTTGCTGCCACAAACTTCCCCTCGCAAAGTTTAAGCCATTTAATTAAGATAATCACATGGCCACGCGCCGGGTTCCATAGTCTGTACTCTACACGCTCATTATGTTTCAATTAAAAACATGAATATTTTTATACGAATGTGTTTAGTTATGAAATTGAACTAAGAGTATTTATTTTCAAGTTTCAAAAATTGTTTATACGTTTTGTTATTAACTATTCAAATTTTGAATGGGCCATTAAAAGACGTTTTAAATTTCACTTGTAATTTCAACACTTTCCATGTATATATTTCGACGAATCCGATAATCTTCCGGTGAAAAGTACAATATGTAGTTCGATATGTTTCATGAGGAATGTGGGCTTGGTTTGGAGACGTTTGCGTGGAAGAGTCCTATTGGTTTACAGCGCGTTGAATCGGCTGTTTGGTTTACGGAGGAGTCGGTTGATAGTGTGCTGGGACGTGGAGGGTGCACCACGCACCCTTTTCTCAAGTTGGTTATTGGCTCACGTCCGTGATTTACAATGTTTCTTCCTTCACTGTACAAACGACACGTTGTATCTTTCTATTGTGTTTAATGCTTCCAACCGTGAGGCGGATCGGGGGATGCCATACTAGACTAGTACGTATTTAGTAGGCTTCGATGCTTTGAATGTTTCATACATCTGTCCAACAGACTGCACATAAAAAGTTGGCAAGTCCGAGAGCCTGGTTTAAAAGCAGCAATGGAGATTAGGAAGAAATCTATTCAGGAGGAATTAAGGTCTCACCTAGGCCTCATTGTTGAGAGACCAAAGCAAAGTTTCGAGAGTAGCAGTGACGGAAACACAGCTCGTCGTTTCTTTGAAAATAGCAGCGTTTCTGCGTCCATTACTGACTTGGACTTAAATTTGATTAAACTTATGCATACCATTTTGTAAGTAATATCCTGCGGCCACCAAATACATGTCGACATATTTGAAGAGTATGCAATTGAAACTGCCCGTTTATTCGTGCGCTAATATCCCTGGCTCAACATGCCAACAACGGTGCATAAACTACTTGAACATTGAAAGGAATTAATTAATAGAAGTTCCATATTGCCCATTGGACGGATGTCAGAAGAAGCCCAGGAGGCGTGCAACCCTTTCATTGACATTTATAAAGTGTTCAAAGTTCGGACTTTACTCTCCGGCTGTGGCGCCGTGCGCACGATTTGGACTGCTCGTCGCATAATATGCTCAGCAGTCCATACCACCTTTTCCGGTATAGTCCACAAATTTCCACAGGGAAGAATGACGCCTCGGTAGCTTAACTGGCTAAAGCACTCGGCCGGAAATCGAGGGATCCGGGTTCGAATCCCGGTCAAGGCGAATGATTTTTTCTCTGTGGATTTTTCGCACAAATTTTTTATTCATCTATGTTATTCCAATATTCACTCATATTTTTGTAAACTTAAAACTACTTACTTTGCCTATATTTATTCTGCCTTATTTATTCTGAACTTCTTTTAATTTATATATCATAATTCATCTTTCACCATGCTTTTTTTAAATTATGACTTCAGAATCGCACTCAGCAACCTCAAAAACATATAAAACGTCATCTTTCAGATTTCGCCCACTGTGCGGCGTGCTGGTGAAATGAAACCTGTGAAGTTTAAACTTAGGCGCCTGATGTCAATTCCTTGCGCAGCAGCTTACTTCTATCGGAGTCGCAGACGCCTAAATGAACGATCGATTTTGAATTATGATTACAGTACACTGGGCGCTTCCATTTTATTTTACTTGAATTTGAATAAATTGGAATAAGTGTTGAAAATATAAATATGGTTTCACTATACGTATTTCGGATAACGTAGCCATGGAGAAATGAATTATCTGGAATGGAATGTCGTTCAATTTTCGCTGTTAAAAGTTTTATTAATTAAGAATTTTGATATCATTGTAACACTGAGCTGCTTTCATGTGCTTCTCAGTTGAACGAATTTTGATCAAAATAATTTAATCTAATAATACCATATCATGCCAATAAATTGCAGTTTCACTAAAAAAAGGCAATGACTGCTTAGTATTTGCAGTGGGGGGGGGTAATATTTTAAGCGATATTACATTATGTGTATGGATCTCAATTTTAATATGGTTTCACTATACGTATTTCGGATAAAGTGGTCATGGAGAAATGAATTATCTTGAATGGAATGTCGTTTAATTTTCGCTGTTAAAAGTTTTATTAATTAAGAATTTTGATATCATTGTAACACTGAGCTGCTTTCATGTGCTTCTCAGTTGAACGAATTTTGATCAAAATAATCTAATGTAATAATACCATATCATGCCAATAAATTGCGGTTTCACTAAAAAAAGGCAATGACTGCTTAGTATTTGCAGTGGAGGGGGGGGGGGGAATATTTTAAGCGATATTATATTACGTGTATGGATCTCAATTTTAATGTCGTTATTTCCTGAAAAACATTGCAAAGCTTTAAGGAAATCAATTCATAATTGCATTATTCCTTTTAAATAAATATCATCATTTTGTATCCATCCCTCCTTTCACAACAGTCGTAGGCAATTACAATAACATCGTCTCCGAAGTTTTAGGGGACACTTCAAGCAAATTATTAAATTATTGCGCTTTTATATTTCTTTAAAACGGAAGTTAATATTTAGAAATTGATTGGAAGTTTCGGAAATTCTTAAAGTATCCATCAACTGTTAATTTATCATTAGTGTAACGGAAATGGAAAGGTTGGGCAAAAAATGTGCATGCTTTCTTCCATTTACATAAACGGTTGAAAATTATTCTATACACTTCCTTTCCACCGTGTGATGAGCATGTACGAATCCAATTGCGTGCTGTATATTCGTGATTTATTAACCCCTGCCAAACATACCAGAGGTGGCTCATACTGCAGCTGTTCGGTGGTTGTCAGCCGCCATGACTCCTCCCACGGAAGGCGGGGTTTACGTGGTGGGAGCTACGTCACACGTCCGTCCGGCGTATAGTGGGAAGGTTTGAAGGTTTAGGAGTGGGGGAAGCGGCGGAGAAGGGGTGCTACGTAGCATGCGAACGTCATCTGCATCTCAGCAAGGACGTTGGAAGGATATCGTGCGCTCCTGTAGAAACCCTGCCGAAGTCCATTACCCGTTGCCGACGATGGAAGGGCCAGTTATGTACGGACATCAGCTCCTGGGCGACTCCCATATGGTGCGCCTGGGTGCGTATTTGGGGTGGCGGATGGAGGGAGGTAAGTACATACTTATACTATGATGAAGTACCTTTTCCAATAACTTCTCTTCCTGCTTATCCCCTGTGATTTCTCACAACAGTTCGCCCTGCCCGCATCGGGTTATGTGTATCGGGGCAGACAGTCCTCCAATTGAGGAGACTCGTGGATGACCACGGTTATTTTGCGAAGCCTGTGATCGTCCTTATCGGGTCGAACGACCTCCGTAATGTAAGTGTTCCTATTTCCACTTTTCCGTGAAAGAGAGCGTCAGCGGATTCCAACTCCTCTCTCGCGGAGAATAACGTATTATTTCTCCCCTTTCATCCAGGATTGCGTATATCGAACGTTGAGGGCCGATATACATCGATTAATAATGAAGCTGCGGGTGTTGGCCCCTGCAGTTACCTTCCTGACAATACCTCCAGCGCCAGCTATGTGGCGTAATGTCATATACAGGAGACACGTACTGGCGCTGGGACGGTGGCTACACCGGTATTACAGATGTAAGATATTACACAGTATTCGCACTCACGTATGCCGGATGACGTTAACCGTTCCTCTCATAACTGACTTCCTTTACAGGGGGGATCCGGGTCGTAGACATCACAACTCCTTTTCTTGTCCATCACGGTGGGGTAGACGACACATTTTTTGAGAGGTTAGTATTTCATTCTCATATGCTTTTCCAATGCCCAATGAAGGTTGTTTTCATTTCCTTTCCTTCTTCCGTACAGGTATATGGGTAAAGGTAATCGTCGCCGTCCCGACGGTGTCCACCTTAATCAGAGGGGGATGGAGGTGGTGATGGAATGCTTGGAGAGGAGTGTATGGTAGAGAGTGCTTGCACGTGTGAATGTGATGCGTGAATGGCTGTGTGTGTCTTTGTGTTTGTCGGTTACAAGTAGGCCTATGTGCCAGTTGAAAAATATTGTCTTCACGTTCGCTGTGCTCTCTCGGCCGGTAAACTTGGGGATATTTTCAACTGGGGCGTGGGGATCCCTTTTCCGTTACGTCTACGTATAAAAAAGGGAAACGCGCCTTGCCAGTTACCTCTCGGGTGGCGTGGAAAAACTGGTATAAACTCATTGAAACTTCAAATGGATGACTTTTAACTTTATCAAAAACATTCTACCCCTGATATTACAAGCACAAATAGGCCCAGTGCAGAAAAGGTGGTAACAATTATTAAATATGAAGTAAGTTGTGTATTAACACTTTCATAGGTCGCAAATTACGTACATGATTTCAAAATTTAAACAAAACTGTATTAAAACTATGAATTGCAGCTTCACTGGAATTAGGCACTGATTGCTTAATGTCAGAAGTGAAGAGGGCGGAATATTTTAAACGATAGGGGAGACTGGGGCACAGTGGGACAGTTTTAGCATTTTATTTTAAATTTTCCTCAGATTAATTGGTAAACGAAAAATTTTGGTCTCACTGCTTGGAGAATATATTCTAAAACTTATAAAAAAAACCGCAAGTAATACATTTCACTCAAAACAGTTGAAATAGTTACGTTTCTTCTTCGATGAAAAATGTCCCACTCTGCCCCAGGCAGGGACAGGCTTGCGTTGGTAAACAAAATACAAATTTTAAATTAATTGAGGGCAAAAAATGAATTTATTTACATTAATAGGTTAAATATATATGCAAGCGTGCTTATTTATCAATGAAATTATTATTCAAGATACATGCGCGGATGAAAAATATTAAGTCATGTTATTATCAATTTTAAATCACTGCTTGCAATTATTTCCATCAAAATATCATTATTTTAATGGCTTAAGTCCTTTGAACTGTGCTTAATGCTCAATTTAGTGACTTTATTCTAAAATTAATGCCTTTTCTTCCATTTCCAATCCCCTTTCGTAGGCCTTTCATATAAAAATCTTAAATTTTCTTGACATTTTAACCACAAATTTCACGAACCTTTCCGTAACACCAGGGAAAAATATTTCTTTTCTGTAAATACCTTGCTTTTCTGTCGCTTTCGCATAATGTAGTACTAATTCCGTAACCCTTTGCATCATCGCTGAGGAATTCCTTTGGACGATAGTGACCAATAACGATGGGGGACAGCTGTCAGTATGCATTTCTTGGTGAGGAGTGACAATCCTGGCACGAAAGCCGCCCTTTATTACAGCGTCGTTGCACCCGTACTTTGCAGTCATGCATCCAGCCACAAGTTAACCGTTTACTTCATTATCATTTCACAGAATTTACTAGTTATGGCGTACTTTATTAAGGAATTTCCCAGGAAATTAATGAAGACATGATGCATTGCTGTTAGTTGGAAAAATTGCCCCTGACGCTCATCTATTGGCTCCTCGGTATGTGACGTCATTCTGGTCTATCTCATCAGCGTGCAAGGTTTTTATCGTGTTATGATCGTGTTTATGATTCAATAAACTACGTGTGCATTGGAAAAAGTTGGTGGATCTGATCTGTGTAAAGGGAAATACGTTTAAGTGCTTATCATGGAATCAGGTTTCGTGAGGGTTTCTTCAAATAATATCCCGAAGGTGGATTCTTCAATGATTGACCGCGCTGATTTTGTTGGACTATACCTACATGCCTCGGCACGAAGTTTTAATGTTGAACTGGAGCTTTTTTGTTGTCTTGTCTCATTCATAATAAAGAGAAATGGACGGGAAACCTCATCGGAAATTAGGTCTAACATAAGTGAATTAAGTAAGATTGTTTACAGTACGTAATTGGCCAAAAGTTTGTTAGCACGATACGAAGGTTTACGGAAGTAAAAGTGCCGGTAGGTAGATAACTATCGATATTTGTATTATTGTCATTTCAAATACCGATCATAATTTAATTTATCTATTTAACTATTTTCTATTCTATTATTATTTAACCTACTGACTCGCGAAAAATAAATTTTCATATTCAGTTATGGCCCGTGGTGACTGGATGAATATCCATGGTTAATTATTAAATTGCCGTTACTGAGCTGAGTTCTTCTTCTTCTGGGCTATTTAAGGTTTTAAGCGTAAGCACAAATAACTAAAGTTACATTTTGGTCCAGTTTAAGCAGTAATCTGATCTTCATTTCTTAAAAAAACGCACTTTACTCGACGTATTTGTTCTTTCGTAGAATTAATGTATTCAAAAGCGGAGTTCTGATTATCTCAATGTTTCTACAAGTTATTTTCAGATCGCTAACATAGATATGTCAGTCAGATGTACATTTCCTTGGTTGAGGTTTATGAATAGCATTTGTGAGGTATATCTAAAAATTGGTTATTGAAAACTTGGTCCCGATGAATGACGGAAATCTCTCGGGCTGGAAATCAAATGTTTGATAGTTAGATCAGACGATTACTTTTCATTCATTCGGTTTCAATATGCTTCTCGAAGCATTTGTTAGCACAATTTAATAATTGGTTCATTTTATATTTCTTCACAGCATAAGTTTATTGGTTTTCAAGGTACAAGTGTCTTGTTATGACCGGTTATGACTATCCATTAATCGAGGAATCCCTCCGCGCGGTGCATTTCCAAAAAGTAGTCCCGACTTGTGATACGTAATAATGACCTTATTTCACATCCGATTTGGAAAATTTTAGCATCACCGTGTTTGGAATTAAATTACAAACATTTTGAATATCCAAACTATCCCTTTTTATCGAAAATTAATTTTCCGTTTTTCAGTTAGTAGTACGGGTACAGTTACGAAGTTAGTTACTAATTAGTGACTTAGTTTTCACGAATTAAGTCGTACTATTTTCAAGGATCATCACTGTTTAAGTGTCTCTTAATTTTAATGTCACTATAAATCTGCAAACGGACGCAAATGCGAGAACCGAGGAGTAAGAAATACGATTAGGTAGTTCGAGGTAGAAAAGTTGATAGAGTCTTGTCGTCAGCGTAACCGAGAAACAAATGAATTAAAAGATGTAGATGATGGCATGTACACACTTTAAATGTAGTTCATAAGGCATTCCATGGCTTCTTTCCAAACTCAGTATACGCTGTAGAGGGGCTCACCCTAAAGAACAAGGAATGCCTGAGAACACGTCGAACAAAATGACGTCACAGCCTTGAGAATATGGCCGACTGGTGTTTCAGCGCATCATTAATTTTGCAAATTTTAATAATTAATATCTCGCTTAAAAAGTACCTCTCTATTCTCAGACTCGGAATTTAGCCTAATTGAGGTGTAAATTCTTTTTTAAGATCACTTCCCAAAAATGTGCACATATTCTATTCGAAGGGTGAAATTCCGCATATTTTCAGTTTACACATACACATTTAAAATTCCACGTGGCGGTAACCCATTTTTCGTCGCAAGCGAAAGGGGTTTTCCCTTTCCGGGGGCTCAAAGTCAACAAAGAGCCGATGGAGTGTTCAATGACCTTGCCGGCGCGGCGCGGATTAGGGGTGTCCGTTGGGTCGGGGCGGCCGCCCGCCATTGCGAAATCCCTAACCCGGCGTAGACTGGGGTTTTCCAAGTTTTTGAATGGGGAGGAGGGGTGGTGGGAGATGCTTTCTCTGAGGCGGGTACACCTGCATAGGGAGATATGCCCTAAACATGAAACACATTGCCGACAAACACATTCCCCAATACTATGTAACCTACTTAATGCATTTACAATATTTATTCACCAACGACATAGCAGCGTAGAGTTATTAATGTCATTCACAGTAACTCAGCAGTAGAACATATTAGCAAACAGTAACTCTTGAAATCCGCCAGTAATTAAAAATGGGACTTGTAGCTGGAATTAATTTTTCCTCGTCATAAATCGAATGCGTGGAAAGGAATACTTCTTCGCCCATGGACGGACGACCGAGAACCGTTGTTACTTACGCAAGGATTTATGCCAGTGGCGCCGACTCCATGGGGCCTGAGGGGGCCCGAGCCCCCTCAAAGATTCGTTGGGGGGGGGCGGAGTCCCCTCAATATTTCTAGAAAATAATTAAGTTATATTATGCTTTGTGAAATCACAAAAATATATTGGTAATTTTTATTTCCCATTTTTGACGATAGTTACCTTTTAAAATAAATTCAACAATGTGTTAAAACAAATAATTATAAGGTGAAGCAGGTTGACTGAATCAGGTGGTGTGAATCATGATAGTGTTTCGGTGCTGCGACACACTTTGAATTTAACCTCTTCCCGGGGCAAGACCTCGGATATGGGCCCCCCCAATATTTTTTATAAGTCGGCGCCCCTGATTTATGCTGATCAGATTATCTAATTAATATTTACGTGTTTCCTCAGATATGTATATGATGACACAATGAATTTGCTAACTCTGTATTTTGTATTTGCAATTTTTTTTATTGAATTGCATCTTCGTTGAAATGTCTCCTTCCCTCCGGGCCTCCTCTGTTTACGTGAAACATCAAAGTGGATAATTGTTCATTGAACCTAAATTTTAATCTTGAAATTGCGTTCCTCCATTCATCATGAGAAATCTCAATTTTTAAACGAAGTTATTACGTCAATATCAGCCCAAGTAAGCGTCAAAATTACTCACGTTGACATAAGGACGGAAATTTCTAAAAACGTTATAATTGATCGCAGAACTTCGTTCAAAAATTGTTATCGCTGCTCTGAAGACGAACGATACCATTCTTGTTTCACATTTCTCGAGAAACGAACACAACTTTATTTCGCTAAAGGGATGAATAAACAATAACTGACCGCCGACCCAACCCACACTGCTCGTGTGGTCGTTCACAGTCCCCGTTGACTGGAAGGGCCCGGGGCGATTACTTCCCAAGAGGGAGTAATCCCCGTCCTTAAGGGCCTTCTTTCTTTATGTGAAATAGCTATGTGGCTAATTGTTGTTTGAACTTTAATTTCATTCTTGGAATTGAATTCCTCCATTCATCATGACAAATCTCAAATTTTGAACGAAGTTCTACCGACAATATTAGCGACAGTAAGCAGCAAATTTATTCATGTTGACTTCAGGGCGGAAATGGGTAAAATCGTTGAAATTGATCGCAGAACTTCGTTTAAAAATTGTTATGGCTGCTTTGAAGATGAACAATGGCATTCATGATTAACATTTTTCGAGAAACGAACAATAATTTATCTCGCAAAACTACTGCATAAACAATTCGTCACGGTCGGCCCACGAGCCTCTGGGGTTCCTTCACAGACCTGCGATACAGGTACCTGCTCAGCCCTCGGGCGATTCCACCGTAATACATCCGCTACGCTCCTGCGTTATGGCCTGCTTACCTTATATCAAA
The DNA here is from genome assembly GCF_921293095.1 of Ischnura elegans. Taxonomy (NCBI): domain Eukaryota; kingdom Metazoa; phylum Arthropoda; class Insecta; order Odonata; family Coenagrionidae; genus Ischnura; species Ischnura elegans. The sequence goes on from NW_025791713.1 coordinate 26,246, forward strand.
TATCTATGTGGATATTTATCCAGTAAACGTAAATTGCAGACTTGCAATCGAAGTCCTCGTTTCATTATGAGAATTTCGAAACTTTGTACGACGTTCTAACGTCAATTTCAACCTATGTATGCAAGAACATTTTCCTTATTGACGCTCCGGCGGAACACCATACAAAGGTTGATAGTTACATTAGAATTTTTTTAGTGTAAGCGCTACTCTTAACACGAACAATTCCATCCTTGAGTTATCTTTTTCTAGAAGGAAACGTGAAAATATTTCGCAAAACTCCTAGATTGACAATTTATGAGCGCGGACGCTTTTCGCTTTGAGAGTCGTTGGGAGACAGGGGTTACGACTTACTTTCTAACCTTTTCCATGTTTATTTTATCTATATAATTATTTCGCTACGATTTCCTATAAATACATATCTTTGGTAATGCTCTTCCTATGTCATGTATTTCTTCTTATCGTCTGTATTTCATCTTCAAATTATTTGGGGACACTTCATGCCAATTTTTAAAAAAACCCTGACAAGAATTCGAAGGGTGATATTCCGCATATTTTCAGTTTACACATACACATTTAAAATTCCACGTGGCGGTAACCCATTTTTCGTCGCAAGCGAAAGGGGTTTTTCCTTTCCGAGGGCTCAAAGTCAACAAAGAGCCGATGCAGTGTTCAATGACCTTGCCGGCGCGGCGCAGCTGCAGGGGTTTCCGTTGGGCCGAGGCGGCCGCCCGCCATTGCGAAATCTCTAACCCGGCGTAGACTGGGGTTTTCCAAGTTTTTGAATGGGGAGGAGGGGTGGTGGGAGATGCTTTCTCTGAGGCGGGTACACCTGCATAGGGAGGTATGCCCTAAACATGAAACACATTGCCGACAAACACATTCCCCAATACTATGTAACCTACTTAATGCAATTACAATGTTTAATCACCAACGACATAGCAGCGTAGAGTAATTAATGTCATTCACAGTAACTCAGCAGTAGAACATATTAGCAAACAGTAACTCTTGAAATCCGCCAATAATTAAAAATGGTACTTGTTGCTGGAATTAATTTTTCCTCGTCATAATTCGAATGCGTGGAAAGGAATACTTCTTCGCCCATGGACGGACGACCGAGAACCGTTGTTACTTACGCAAGGATTTATGCCAGTGGCGCCGACTCCATGGGGCCTGAGGGGGCCCGAGCCCCCTCAAAGATTCGTTGGGGGGGGGGCGGAGTCCCCTCAATATTTCAAGAAAATAATTAAGTTATATTATGCTTTGTGAAATCACAGAAATATATTGGTAATTTTTATTTCCCATTTTTGACGATAGTTACCTTTTAAAATAAATTCAACAATGTGTTAAAACAAATAATTATAAGGTGAAGCAGGTTGACTGAATCAGGTGGTGTGAATCATGATAGTGTTTCGGTGCTGCGACACACTTTGAATTTAACCTCTTCCCGGGGCAAGACCTCGGATATGGGCCCCCCCAATATTTTTTATAAGTCGGCGCCCCTGATTTATGCTGATCAGATTATCTAATTAATATTTACGTGTTTCCTCAGATATGTATATGATGACACAATGAATTTGCTAACTCTGTATTTTGTATTTGCAATTACTTTTATTGAATTGCATCTTCGTGGAAATGTCTCCTTCCCCCCGGGCCTCCTCTGTTTACGTGAAACAGCTAAGTGGATAATTGTTCATTGAACCTAAATTTTCATCTTGAAATGACGTTCCTCCATTCATCATGAGAAATCTTAAATTTTAAACGAAGTTATAACGTCGACATCAGCCCAAGTAAGCGTCAAAATTACTCACGTTGACATAAGGGCGGAAATTTCTAAAAACGTTATAATTGATCGCAGAACTTCGTTCAAAAATTGTTATCGCTGCTCTGAAGACGAACGATACCATTCTTGTTTCACATTTCTCGAGAAACTAACACAACCGTATTTCGCTGAAGGGATGAATAAACAATAACTGACCGCCGACCCAACCCACACGGCCCGTGTGGTCGTTCACAGACCCCGTTGACTGGAAGGGCCCGGGGCGATTACTTCCCAAGAGGGAGAAATCTCCGTCCTTAAGGGCCTTCTTTCTTTATGTGAAAACGCTATGTGGCTAATTGTTGATTGAACTTTAATTTCATTCTTGGAATTGAATTCCTCGATTCATCATAAGATATCTCAAATTTTGAACGAAGTTCTACCGACAATATTAGCGACAGTTAGCAGTAAATTTATTCATGTTGACTTCAGGGCGGAAATGGGTAAAATCGTTGAAATTGATCGCAGAACTCCGTTTAAAAATTGATATGGCTGCTTTGAAGATGAACAATGGCATTCATGATTTACATTTTTCGAGAAACGAACTATAATTTATCTCGCAAAAGTACTGCATAAACAATTCGCCACGGCCGGCCCACGAGCCTCTGGGGTTCGTTCACAGACCAGCGATACAGGTACCTGCTCAGCCCTCGGGCGATTCCACCGTAATACATCCGTTACGCTCCTGCGTTATGGCCTGCTTACCTTATATCAAATATCTATGTGGATATTTGTCCAGTAAACGTAAATTGCAGACTTGCAATCGAATTCCTCGTTTCATTATGAGAATTTCGAAACTTTGAACGAAGTTCTAACGTCAATTTCAACCTATATAAGCAAGAACATTTTCCATATTGATGCTCCGGCGGAACACCACAACAAGATTGATAGTTACATAAGAATTATTTTTAGTGCAAGCGCTACTCTTAACACGAACAATTACATCCTTGAGTTATATTTTTCTAGAAGGGAACATGAAAATATTTCGGTAAACTCTTGGAGTGACAATTTATGAGCGCGGACGCTTACCGCTTTCAGAGTCGTTGGGAGACAGGGGTAACGAATTACTTTCTAACCTTTTCGATGTTTATTTTAAATATATAATTATTTCGCTACGGATTTCCTTTAAATACATATCTTTGTGCATGCTTTTCCAATGTCATGTGTTTCTTCTTATCGTCTGTATTTCCCTCCGGGCCTCCTCTGTTTACGTGAAACAGCTATGTGTATAATTGTTCATTGAACCTAAATTTTAATCTTGAAATTGCGTTCCTCCATTCATCATGAGAAATCTTAAATTTTAAACGAAGTTATAACGTCAATATCAGCCCAAGTAAGCGTCAAAGTTACTCACGTTGACGAAAGGGCGGAAATTTCTAAAAACGTTATAATTGATCGCAGAACTTCGTTCAAAAATTGTTATCGCTGCTCTGAAGACGAACGATACCATTCTTGTTTCACATTTCTCGAGAAACGAACACAACCGTATTTCGCTGAAGGGATGAATAAACAATAACTGACCGCCGACCCAACCCACACGGCCCGTGTGGTCGTTCACAGACCCCGTTGACTGGAAGGCCCCGGGGCGATTACTTCCCAAGAGGGAGTAATCCCCGTCCTTAACGGCCTTCTTTCTTTATTTGAAATAGCTATGTGGCTAATTGTTGATTGAACTTTAATTTCATTCTTGGAATTGAATTCCTCGATTCATCATAAGATATCTCAAATTTTGAACGAAGTTCTACCGACAATATTAGCGACAGTAAGCAGTAAATTTATTCATGTTGACTTCAGGGCGGAAATGGGTAAAATCGTTGAAATTGATCGCAGAACTCCGTTTAAAAATTGATATGGCTGCTTTGAAGATGAACAATGGCATTCATGATTTACATTTTTCGAGAAACGAACTATAATTTATCTCGCAAAAGTACTGCATAAACAATTCGCCACGGCCGGCCCACGAGCCTCTGGGGTTCGTTCACAGACCTGCGATACAGGTACCTGCTCAGCCCTCGGGCGATTCCACCGTAATACATCCGTTACGCTCCTGCGTTATGGCCTGCTTACCTTATATCAAATATCTATGTGGATAATTGTCCAGTAAACGTACATTGCAGACTTGCAATCGAAGTCCTCGTTTCATTATGAGAATTTCGAAACTTTGAACGACGTTCTAACGTCAATTTCAGCCTGTATAAGTGACAGAAAATAATCAACAGAAAGTAAAATTTATAAATATTGCTACGAATGACTCTCATTATGCAATCGCTGAGCACTGCAAGAGGTGCACTGAAAGGTTTCTTTCTTTGAGTGCATTCCATGGAGAATGGACTTAAATCGCGTGCTTAAAGTGGGGAAACGGACTCTTTTACTAACTAACAAGCTCTATTTCTAAGCAAGAGCCCTCGATGATCCATGGCCTCCACTTCCTAACCTGCCAAACATATTTAAAGGCATTCTGATAACGGTCGTTTTATAGTATTGTTGTAGTGCCGAGCCCTTCGAAGTTCATTTGGTTTGAACTCCTGCTACCTTTAAAAGTTTCGGAAGGCATATTACTCACATCAAATAATGTATTCTTTCTAAGAAGTACAGTTCATTTTAATCTATGCCTTTTGCTCAATTTAAAGTATTGATTTAAATCTCTTACCTATAGATCAACGTCATTATTCTTAATAAACTGCCCTTCTGACAAAGTGGTTATTTTTCAGAAATATTTTACCATACAAACATAGCATAAACAAAAGCAACACAATTTACGCTTTTCCCAACTAACATACTGCAATTAGCACTGTCAGCAATAAAAGGGCACTGTTTTTCATTCACTATCTGACGAGTTCTTATCACTTTCACTGTCTGAGATAAAGCATTGTTTTCCTTTCTCAAAAAGAAATGCATTACATTTTTCGGCAAACTGTATGTTTCCTCCGGTTTAATTGGTGTAATTTTTTTAATTATCAGTTACGACATTAGGAGGTGTCTAAGGAATAAATCCTGATTTGTGGCCACTCGTGCTATTTCTGTAGCCAACCCTTCACGGATCTTTCTCAAGTCCTAATACCGTGCCTATATTGCCTCATCTGTAAGTTGTCGCAATCAAGAAAGGACTCTTTTGCAATGTCAGCTCCTTGACTGAAGACCTTATGTACGGTTGGTGGCATACCATAATTGTATTTAAAGCGTCAGTGAGGGAGAGAGAAAATTAAATTATTTGGAGAGGAAATCTAGATTAATTGTGATTCCTTTTGAATACTCGTACCTGTTTCATGCTTCTCCTAACGAACAGCATTTTTTACCTAAACAAGAAGGCACAAAGGTGCTCACGAGCAATAATTCATGAGACATAGGCCCACGTTCCCACCTGCGATTATATTGCGCATGTCCTAACTGCTGTCAAAGCCGTGTTTGCAAATTAAAGTGCACTTTATATGCGACGTGAAACTTGGATCTGTGGAAATGCACGTTAACATTCGAGTCGCAGTAATAAGCAAAACCATTTTTGAAAACTTCTTATATAACCTCTGCTACCTTAATTTCACTCGGGTAAATGAAATCATATGCTCGCGTCACTCTCTCATCGCTGGGGTTAATATTATATCCCTGACATTTCAGATTTTCGAAGACCCTTGCACCGATTTTTTGTGAGCTGCATGGACACAATTACTTAGTGAGAGGGCCTCTTAATCTGACATAACATAATACTCGGGGTTGCATTTTATCCACTTGGCAAGAGTTCTTCTTGCCTCCGAGGATGGTCACTGTATCTTCCTTTTGCATTCGTTTTCCTACTATTCGTTCCCTTGATACAACCCTGAAAACATGAATTGACGTCCATCTGCACTGGCTAAACTAGAGCAATATGTAAATTGTGCTGCATAAGGAATAGTTATTAACGGCGGGGTCAGTTCGTCACTGTAATGGAATTGTCAACGAAGGTTATGGCGTTCATACAAACGGATGTAATTTCAACCATGAACGATGCATGGTGTTCATTTTTTGAGCATGCAATTACACGTAAATGAAAGTGAATATGATGCAGTTAATGAATGTTATTATGAATTTTCTGTTTATCAAAAAAATTCTTCCCCTGATATTACAAGCACAAATAGGCCCAGTGCAGAAAAGGTGGTAACTATTATTAAATATGAAGTAAGTTGTGTATTAACACTTTCATAAGTCGCTAATTAAGTACATGATTTCAAAATGTAAATGAAACTGTATAAAAATTATGAATTGCAGCTTCACTGGAATTAGGCACTGATTGCTTAATGTCAGCAGTGAAGAGGGCGGAATATTTTAAACGATAGGGGAGACTGGGGCACAGTGGGACAGTTTTAGCATTTTATTTTTATTTTCCTCAGAAAAATTGGTATATTATATTACGTGTATGGATCTCAATTTTAATATTGTTATTTCCTGAAAAACATTGCAAAGCTTTTAGGCAATCAATTCATAATTGCATTAATTCTTTTAAATAAATATCATCACTTTTGTATCCATTCAAAATTCATATCAGTAACAGCGTTTGTTTATGAAGGAATTTCTAAGGAAATCCAAGAGGTGCTCTTAATTAATTACATTTTGTGCTGTAATTGCTGTGTACATTATTGTCAGTGTCGGCGTCTTCAGAAGTGGTGAATTGCCAAAAGGCGCGAGAGAATGCATTGCTCTGAGTTGGAAAAATAGCCCCTGCTGCGATCGCATGCTCCGTAGGGAATTACAATGCTTACATGCGGAACGATATTTACCGTGTAAAACGGCCTTCGTCCATGCGCGAAAAGGCGATGTAGTAATTATCAACGCTTACGTCATATTTGCGTAGTAATCAAGACATTGGCTCAAATGCGAGCGATAACTTCATGGGTAATTCAAATCAAGGGATACCAAAAAATATCATGTACGGCAGAGGTGAATTATCAAATACATGTTACCCAAAAATTAATGAATGTGAGTATTTTCTTCCATGTCGGCATCTCGGCGACTCTGATGATGGTCGCGTATTGCAATCTCGTCAGTTTCACGTCCTAAGTTTTATCATTGGTTTTCAACTGTCACTAACGTATACATTACATTAAAAGCTATACCATTTTCAGTTTCGCATTAGCAACTAGCTACCGCCAATCGTAATGCCGTATATGTTATACACTTTCTTCAATTTTTTTAAATAATACCAGCGAGAAAATTACTTTCTTCATGAAATACTCTTAATTAATGATATTTTGTGCTGTAAGTGCTGTGTACATTGCTGTCAGTGTCGGCGTCTTGAGAAGTGGTGAATTGCCAAAAGGCGCGAGAGAATGCATTGCTCTGAGTTGGAAAAATAGCCCCTGCTGCGATCGCATGCTCCGTAGGGAATTACAATGCTTACATGCGGAACGATATTTACCGTGTAAAACGGGAAATATTTTACCATACAAACATAGCATAAACAAAAGCAACACAATTTACACTTTTCCCAACTAACATACTGCAATTAGCACTGTCAACAATAAAAGGTTACTGTTTTTCATTCACTATCTGACGACTTTCTATCACTTTCACTGTCTGAGCTGAAGCATTGTTTTCCTTTTTCAAAGACAGATCCATTACATTTTTCGGCAAGCTGTATGTTTCCTCCAGTTTAATTGGTGTAATTTTAGTAATTATCTGTTATGACTTTAAGAGGTGACTAGATACAACTCTGACAACATGAATTGACTTACATTTGCACCGGCTAAACTAGAGCAACATGTAAATTTTGCAGCATAAGGAATAGTCATTAACGGCGCGGTCAGTTTGTGACTGGAATGGAAATGTCAACGAAGGTTATTGCGTTCATACAAACGGATGTAATTTCAGCCATGAACGATTTATGGTGTTCATTTTTTGAACTTGAAATTACACGTAAATGAAAGTGAATAGGATGCAGTTAATGAATGTTATTATGAATTTTCTGTCACACAGTATAGTTATATTACAGTGGCAGAATTTTCCTTCGGGAATGAAAATGTCCGAGCGGACTCCGAATCAAATATCCCTCTTGGCCTTTACTCTATTAAACCTATCCATCATTTAGTGTAACGTTCATTACTCAGAAAAACGGAAAACATTGACACCAACTGTCATCATTTCACTGTCCAAAAAAGCGTTTAACGGTACATTGACGTATATATTCACCGTTTTCATGTTCAACACAAGTCCCTCGCTCTTTCTGCATGTCTGTGACTTATTTACCACGACCCTTTCCGCCTTCCTACGCTTAAGGCGCGCTTACCATACTCAATTGAAAGACATTCCCTTTATTGTATGATTACATCTTACAACAATAACTCTGAGAATTACTCTGCTCCTCCGTCTTCAACTTACATCGTAATCATTATTTTACGTAGTTTGACGTAGCGATGCTATTTACCGCTACTTGCGGGAGAACTTTCTTCTTTTTCATTACCTTCGATTATAATGAGTTGACGACCAAACTTGGGTTGTTCTATCCAATCAAATGCACAACGACCCACTTCACGTGCATACCATACTGATGACTAGGAACACAGAGATTATGGTAATAGTCGTTTTTGCATGGCAGAAAAGTGTTTGATATAAATAACTGATTTAATTCAATACCACAGTGAGTTCGGTAACTTTAATCGAAGTTATGATTCCTTTTACGAAGGTGATTGCTGGTTTGGTTATTTTTTTCAAACTTTGTATTGTTATGGATACATTCATGGTTTGGTTTGATGGTATTCACAGCTTCGTAACTTATCAAACGGTTTGTCGTCCCTCTTTCCTTTATACCAAATCAGATTTGCATTTGAAAGATTCTTAAATAAGTCTTACCTTAAATATATGTTAGTAAAAATGATTATGTTTTCATTATCTTGGATGGCGATAACGTTTTCATTTTGTTCACGTTGTTTTTTTTTCTATTTGCAATGTTACCGTGGAGCGACAATGAGTCACACACGGTGACATCCGATGACCTCGCTTCAAACATTCCCTTAAGGGTTACAGGAAAGTTTGAAAATATAATTCTTCATTTAAATCGTATCTTCTTATACCTGTAAGAAAATTTTCCGTCACTGGTCATTTACGAAACTGAAAAGGGAAAACTTTATCTGAAGAACTGTACTGGAAAGATAAACTTGGTAGGAAATGGCGTCAAGTTGATGACAAATTGTCAGCATACTACATACACGGACAGCATATTCGCCTCAAAGTATCTTTCATAATTTTATTTTTAACCACCTAAAATCGATCTATTTAAGAAATTACGTACATAGAGCCTTAGGATGAAATAAAAATTATCGATTTTCATTTTTCTTCATTTTTCCATTAACCTCATGCACTGTCTTCATTTTTTCCCACATATCCAGCAATTTAAGTTAATCATGCCATGGATCGGTTATCGTCTTCATGTGTAACGTCTTCAATGCGGCACGCAGGATGTACGAGACGGGGGAAAAAACCTTGACAAGACATCGAAGGAGGAAAATCCGCATATTTTCGGTTTTCACATACACATTTCAAATTCCACGTGCCGGCATCCCCTTTCAGTCGCAAGTGAGGGTTTTTCCTTTCCGAAGGCTCACCGTCAACAAAGAGGCTATGTTGTGCTCAGTGACCTGGGCGGCGCGGCGCCGGGGTGACGTTGGGTGGGGTTGGGTGGCCGTTGCGGCCGTTGGGGTCCCCTTGCAAAATCCCTAACCGTGCGTACACTGGGGTTTTCCAAGTTTTTGAATGGGTGGGGGGTGGTGGGAGACTCATTGTCTTAGTCGGGTACACCACTTGGTAGGAAATGGCGTCAAGTTGATGCCAAATAGTCAGCATACTACATACACGGACAGCATATTCGCCTCAAAATATCTTGCATAATTTTCTTTTTAATCAGCTAAAATTGATCTATTTAAGAAATTACGTATATAGAACCTTGGATTAAGTTCTCATCACAAAGGGTAATAATTATGAGGAGTTACGGACCTGAAGAGGAAAACCTACTGCACTTGTAATTACATTCACCAGTGATTCTAATTGGAGTACCTCCAAGGAAACGCAATGATTCGTCCTACCGCGCTAACCACGCGGGATTCCCGTCGCACGATCACTTACATTTCAAATTGTTGCAAAAAAGGCTCAAATTTAACAGCTGGTAACCTCTTAACACATAAATTTAAATAAATAAAAAATATTAAAGTAGAATACGGCTGTGCGGAGGATAAAAGAAACCTTCGGACAGTGGAGGGACTTGAACACGGGACCCCCGCAGAGCCAGCCACGTACTCTTCCACTGTGCTACTTCTCCCTCAACGTCTGACGGCGATAATTAAGAATTTCCATATCATTGTAACACTGAGCTGCTTTCATGTGCTTCTCAGTTGAACGAATGTTGATGAAAATAATCACTTGCTCGGTATCTTAGTCTTTTATTCCTTCACATGATTATAACTTGATCACGGAGGCGTTCGCATACTTTATATGTCGGCTGGTTAGTGAACACAATAGGAATATTATGATGTTGTCGCCTGCGACTTATCTATGGTATCGTCCTGATAAGTTATTATTATCTAATTATTATTATGTTTCTAACTCGGTCTTTGTATTTCTAATCAGGCATTCCAAACACAAATTCAGTTAGGATTTCCTTACTTCCTACTTATTCGGCTTCAAAGGTTTTATGAAATGAGCTGCAGTTCCATTGATGCCCTAAACGTAAAACAATTTGCCAACAAACAAATTCCCCAATACAATGTAACCTACTTAATGCAAGTACAATATTTAATTAATTATGCTAAGTATCCCACATTATCCCGAACTCATCAGTGTACATGCAAATGATTGCAGCTTAATACGGTAACTTAATCATCAAGGACATAGCAGCGTAGAGTTATTAATCTCATTCACACTAACTCAGCAGTAGAAAATATTATCAAACAATACCTGTTGAAATCCGACAATCATAAAAAATTGGACTTTTCACTGGATTTAAGTTTCCCTTGTCATACTTCGAATACGTTGAAAGGAATACATCTTTACCGATTGACGGACGTCCGAGAACACTAGGGTTGTTGGTACTTACGCAAGGATTAATGCTGATCAGATTAACTAATTCATATTTACGTGTTTGCTTAGAAATGTATATGAAGAAACAATGGAAACATCAAAGGTGCCTCGTATCTTATATCGTACATGTTGTATTAAAACATCGACCCGAGTCGATTGATGTACACATACGTATACGGCGGAGTATTTTAAGCGATATTATATTACGTGTATGGATCTCTTTTTTAATATTGTTATTTCCTGAAAAACATTGCAAACCTTTAAGGCAATCAATTCATAATTGCATTAATTCTTTTAAATAAATAACATCATTTTGTATCCATTCCTCGTTTTAAAACATTCGTAGACAATTACATTACCACAATGTCACATTCAAAGACAGCGAACGATGTCGCGTTGGCTAGGATTGGTTGGCTGTAGCGAGGTAGGGCGTGGAATGGGTGCTTTTCAACTCGCATGGGGGGGGAAGGTGTTGAGGGTGGCACGTCAGAGCAGGGCGTCACTTCCAAATCAGTACTCGAGAGAAACGCATCCTTTGTGCCAGTGTCCTCTCATTTGCATTGAGTGAAGTGAACTTATCTGTGGGGTAAATACCTGCAGTTGCCTTTTCCAGGAACATCCAGCAGATTCTTCCGTGTGAGGAGGGACGTGTCTTGGGGCTGTAAATCACCGCACTGATTTCTGGTTAGTACAACGATTTCTCTCTTCTTTGTTATTGCTGTGGATGCCACGTTACGTTTGGGGAAGAAATTATATTTCCTCCGATGTCGCCCGCGATTCCGAGATATGTACTTAACTGTAGAAATTCTTTTCAACTTCATGTAGTTCGACGTTGCGATGCTACTTTTTGCCGCTTGCGCGAGAAATTTCTTCGCTTTCATAATTTTCCATTTCAATGAGTTGACGACAGAACTTAGGTAGTTCCATTCAATCAAATGTACGACGAGCTACTTTACGTGATAACCATACTTATGACTACCGATAAAGAGATGATGATAATAGCAGTTTTTCGTGGCTAAATTGCGTTTTGCAGTCACTGGTAACGAAGCGGATTGCCTTACAATGCAATGAGTCCATAAACATCAAATACAACAGCTGTGAGCTCGTCCCAATGAAATTAATCGATTCAAACGCAGTACTCCTGTAATCCTGGAACAAATACCATTCAACTGCGTTCGGGTTGTAGATCGTTGTGACGATAAATCAGTAGCAGTTGGGGAAATAAAAAAAATTGGTCAATATTGTAACGCGTTCGCTTAACTCCTTCATCTATGCATGTAAATACGATGGTGAAGCGAAGTTCACCAGGTCATCTGGTTTTAAATAAATAAAAGATGGTATCAGTTTTCCACAATTTTAACTGCGTACTAACTGTTTCGGCTATATGACCCATTATCTGGTATGAGGCACTGCAGAGTCGAGGCAATGGGAAAAGTTACTGGTAGGCACGGTAAAAAATTTGATTGAAACTATGAAACAGTTGTGGTGGGAGTATTTTTCTTAAATATTCCTATACTTTGATGTATATTATTCAGCACTTCATTTACTTTACCAACCTACTTGATATATATTTCCTCAAATATTTTCATCTTTCATGACATGGTCATTTTTACGAAAGAGTTTGGTAAAAAAAATTAATCCATTCCATATGATTGTGTGTTCGGTAACTTTCATCGAAGTTACCATTCCTTTTACGAATGTGATTCCTTGTTTGTTTGGTTTTTATTATAAAACTCTATATTGTAATGGTTAAATATGGTTTGATGGCATTTACAGCTTCGTAACTTACCGAACGGTCAGTCGTTCCTATTTCCTTTGTAACAATACAGATTTACAGTGAAAAGATTCTTAAACAGGTCTTATATGAAAGATAGATTGCTATACATTATTTTGTTTTCATTATTTGGGATGGCAACAACGTCTTCATTTTCTTTACGTTCATTTTTCTGTTTATTTCCTCTTCAAACTCCAATGTCATCATAAGCTGGTGCATCAAAGACAATCATTAAATACCGCATAATCGTGGGTAACACAGCTGTAAGAAGATGTTTGTGTATTTCGGCACGTTAAAACTTTAATAGGAGGTAATCCTGAGGTATAATCATTCACAATCCTGTTTCCTAACATGTCATAAAAGTCGTCATACTTTACCCAATCCATGCCAAGAATATCACAAAGTTCCATGCTAAGAATAACTGGATGTTCAATTCATCTCTGTCTATGAGAAATAGGCTAAAAAGAAAGTAATCTTGCACTTTCTTAATTTACACTTGATATTCATGAGGAGTAACTACGTAATGCAATTGCGTGCATCAATTATTCCTCTTAAGGTTACAAAGGGAAACTTTAGGTAAGAACTTTGAAAACTATTGCATAAATAGTGATTAATAACTGCCTATGAAAGGCAACGGGTAGGCCTTCGTCAGTAAACAAAGTTAGTGGGCGGAAAGACGCAGCCGTAGAAATGGCAGATATACATTTCGTCATTAAGAGTAAAAATACTGCAAAACAATAGCTAAAAATGCATTTCACCTAAAGAACAATGCCTCTGAGATACGACATGCCATAAAAATTTCATACCGTTCATTGTTCATGCGTGTTAAAAGGCAGCGCTGCATTCCACTGGCGATTCGCCGGCTCTTTAGTTTACGGCAAAATCCCGCAGTCCAGCGAATCGCCGTCTCTTTCAGCCAAACGGTTAATGTCCTGCGACTTCAAAACGCAAACGTTCGACGTCATTTCGTGTTGCACTTTGCCCTTGAAGATTATTCAGCATAACTGAGAAATAAACTTGGACTGTGGGATTTAAAGTTTTCTCCCTAATATGAAAGCTGTGTGCAGGTGATATTTCGTGGAAAATTAGCTGCTTATTATTTCAGTCATAGGTTTCGAAAAACATCACTCTGTTGCTGCTATAACCACGGGCTAACTCTATGTACAACGGGTACACATTTTATTACTCAACTTGTTTCCATACAAATGTTCGTTTGCGATTACTTGCGTTACATCCATTGCAGTCCGATGGAGGCAGCGTACATTTTATTTCACGACTTAAAATGAAACATTACACCCTTTCCATCATATCAGCACACGGGTATTATGACTGCTAATTGGATTTTTATTACCCGGCATGTACACATAACGTTATTTAATGCATGTTAAGTAGGAAGTATTATTCCTGAAGTAATAAATTTGGAAAGCGAACATCAATCACTTTTGTCGGATGTAGAATAAACTGTCTACGAGGTAGATGTGGTGAAGAGTGCCCCCATATATTTTGTAAAATAATGAATACACTTGCAGTAAAGCACAAGCTAGGTGTTTCCCCAAAGTTCAAGGCCTCAACAATAGCAATTACCTCCAATAAGTATTGAAATGCGCTTTTTCGTATTTTAACCATATCTCCCATTTCTCATAACGTTTTCTTGATTTCAATCGTTATACAGTATAACGACCTATTATTCCATTTCTTTTCAAATTTATGTGTTCGAAAACGAATTAATGAAGTAGGTTTTAAATATTCAAAATTAATGTAAAAACGTAAGGTTACAACAGACACGCCCAAAAATTATGTTTTGAGCCATACATTGCCATGTATACCTAATTTTTCCATATCTTTAACATTGGTGAAACATGATCAACAATAGGAGTAATTGCTATGCGCCATTTACATTTATGCATTCCACGAGGTATTGTATTTCCACGATGAAATCGATGAGTGATTATTGACCCGTTTCCAATATCATTCATTGACTATAAATACTAACAACAACAATGTCCATCACACTCAAAATGACAGTAGTTAATTCTCATAACCGTTTTCTTTATTTCGTCAACCTTTGAGGCATACAAGGTCTGTCGCAAAAGTATTTTCTCATATCTGATGACTAGAATGATTAATTGGTGATAGTTGGTGCATTGTCTTCTTTAAGTCTTCCTGACCTTGCATTGAGGCCGTTTATATAGGTCACATCATAGCGTAGGTTATCAATAAAAACTTTCGTTGAAATTGTGAGAATCACAATTTGGGAATAGAGCACGGGATATTTTGTGATCTCCCATCCTTGCATTCTAGCAACTCACCGCTTTACACGACAAAAATTTCACTGCACTTTCGTACGCTTGTCACATCGCGCAATTTCGTTCCCTCAGTCACACTGGTATACTCATTTACGTCAAAAAATATCATTAACCTAAACGGCGTCATTTACTTTTTAAAACTTCTTTCATCAAACTCAGCTGAATTTTTGTCCCGTTACATCCTCGCAGTGACCGGCACACTATTAAAAACTTGTCAATAGTTAGTCCTTGCTTTCCATATCCAGATGAAAGTCCTCATGGAATACATATATGCAAATGGCGCAAACAGTTACCCCTGCTTTTAAACGTGTTCAACCTATTTTAATGATAAGGAAAAATTAGGAATATATAACTAATTACAGGTCACCACGTACATTTTTTTCGGCGTGTTCGGCATATAGATTTCAAAATCGATAAAAATTATTTATGGAAATGAAATATATGGACATTTAAAAAACTATAAATCGTGTTGCAATATTTTTTGGCGAGCACATACTCTTTCATGCGCTCTATGTGTACATTTTCTACTCAAATATCATAGCGCAATTTTCCCCACCTTATCCTGCTACACACTTTCACAGTCTCGTTTCATTTGCGTTCATTTCTCCCCCTCCACGTTATTGTTAACGTTATGTGAAAACATATACTTCCTGGAAATTTTATAATGCCTAATTAAAAGTATAAGCTTTAATACTTACATGTCATATAATAAAATTATACCTCAAAGTTGAATATTAAAACGTTATCGAATCTTCCCGAAGTACGTCGTTTCCCACAGCTGGTAATCTGACTCATTTAAGTGCAATTACCGACCCCTTCATCTTCCAGATGCAAATCCTTCGCGTGTTATCATTTACATGCAAGAGAATGGGTTCATCAACATATTCTCGGGTGAGCACGTCTGTTTTCCATCTCCATGTGATTTATACGATCATCTTAAAACATCATTCGCAGCAATTCCTTTCCCTTTGCCAATATCAGCTACAAATTATATTCTGCAGAAAGCATTGGAAATGCCATTCGATGAAGCAGAGAATTTGAATGGGGGATAGGAATTTCCTTAGTCAACATGAATTGGTGTGAGCTACCACCCCTTCTTTGGCCTACCGCTGACCACCACATTCGTTACTCCATTGTCTTCCTGTCGCCAACCGTCCCTCATTGCGCCCGGAATATATATATATATATATATATATGAAACTTACCTGTTTAGTACTAAGCTACTCTCGTTATTCACACTCATTTACCAATAACTTAGAAATAAATTGGCAGTGCATCCATGTGGATATGGATATTTTAACGTAATCGATCGTCGTTTTTGATATCATTTCGGATATCCATTACGTTTTACAGCGAATTCCTCTTCACATTATGAGGTCTCTTCAGTTAAAGAGGTACTGCAGAAGGAGATAACATCCGGATTACGTACATCACTTTTCTCCTTGCGAAAGTACATTCTTATTCATTCAACTAACTTGGTTTGAGGTAAATTTATTAATACATTCAATTACTGCATCCCAATTACTTTCATCGAATTCGATATTCATCGAAATTGACTATTGGCGATTGATATCGCTAACTGCCATCCTTCGTATTTACGCTCAAACTTCATTTGATATTTTACTCCTCTCCTGTCCTGACTGCCTAAGTTACGAGGGTAACCGAAAGAGGGCCACTTCCGACGGTGGACGGGGTGCAGTGGTGGGCTGCTGAGCTCTGCAGCGTGGAGAGGGATGTTTTGAGCACATGCGGTGGGACTACTGGTTTTGGAGCCAAGTAAGCTGGAAACCTAGCGTACAAGTCTGTAATATACCAAAACGCATTCTCCGTGTCAATCTTCTACGATTCGTTTGACAACTTGTGAGGCGATATATGCGGTTGACCTATGCAGGAACATGAAGCAGCATCTTCCCTACGAGGAGGGAAGTACATAGATGCAAATGGTGGAAAGCAGTGATTCGTCTTTTTCACAGTGTCCCACCAATGTTAAAAATCTGAAAGAATTAGGAATATACTTTGACGAAGGGATAAAAACATCTATTTTTTCGGCGTGACTACTGCTTCCTCAATTTCTTAATTTCATTTGCAATATTTCAAAGGCACGTAAAAGTTTACTTTTCGATCTAAAATTTTTCAAAAAATCACGACGGTACAACGTAATTGTATTTACATTTTAAAATCAAGATAACGATTTCACAAAAATAAAAACTGGGGATATACTCAAGACACTAAAAATCGTGTTTCAATTTTTTCTTTATTATCCATTGTTAAGGCCTGAAACTTTGGGGGAAACACATAATTTTTGATGCAATTCAAGTGCATATTTTTCATTTTTCAAAACATCGGGGGGCACTTCTCACCCTCTTAACCGGCTACACCCCTTGGCCTTACTTGCTCTACGTACACCTTCCACCAAAAGAAGGGTGGGGTGGAAAGGATGAAAAGGGAGTGGGAGAGACAGTATCACTGAAAACGTGGGTAATACGTAAGGTATTTGAAGGAGAGGGGACGAGGGATTACGTAAAGGCCATTACTCTTCCCCCCTCCTTCACAGACCTTAGGTATTACCCAGCTTTTTAATCACACTGTCTCCCCCCTCCCTTTTCATCCATTCCACCCAACACTTCTCTTGCTGGACGGCGTATGTGTAGAACGAGGAAGGCCAATTTCCCATCGTCATAATGAGAGTACATGTCCAAACCGGGTCGGTACTTATGTAAATATAATTGTGTGGAAGTTTAATATTTTAGTATATTCTCATCAATATCCGTTTGTATATTTCCCTCTCTCCACAACAACGTTTACGGCGATCAATCGATATTCATGTTTAAAACGGAAACTTCATACCGAATATCTTTCGAATGCAATTCTCATGTCATCCATCCGTTACTCTTGCAGTGTTACGAATGTTCACTCCCCGTACCGTTTTCAGAATTTGCACCTCGCGCAATGAATTCGTTAATACGTATCGGCGTCGCAACCCGAATGCATAACCTACTACATGAAGCATTACTCAAAATCATCCTGAACGTTACTCCTGTGTGTAGAATGAGTATATGAAGAAAATTACTTCATTCCCCATACAGGCCAGGATAGAAAGCTCAAAATGTGCAAAACTAGGGGTGAGTCGATTCCAAATGTCGAATCTCGATTCCACCGATTCTCTGGCATGGAATCGGAATCGAGAATCGATTGCCGTCCGTCGTCCGTCGTAATGCAATCCACCCCCAGGGCGCTAACCCGCACCGCGGCGCCGATGAGGTACGGCCCGCACCACTTACTAGAGACTTCCCCTCCACCCCTCCCTTCCGTCGGCAAAGAATTTGCTCCTGCTGGCAAGATTTATATGCTAGTGGTACAGAACTGAAAAGGATGTTACCCTTGTGTCATGATAAATGTTTTTTAAGCCTACAATGTCAATCTTAACCCTTCAACGCCGTCCTATGTACTGTGCGCCGACCCCACATTGTTGCCACCATACGACCGCGCACCATTGCCGCATGATTTGTTCAAAACTGCTCTTTATGTACAACATTTTATAAGTATTTCATACAATTGCGTTTGTCTGAAGGATTGAAGAAAATGAGCAGGGCTTCCAGGGCCATAACAGTTGATAGAAATATTCAAGGAATAAGAAACGAGGCAATCTGTTCACATTTGTAGATCAATGTGGAGAGATAGTTATTTCTTATGTATAGCGCGCAAAGGATAGGAAGTGCTAAGTTTTTTTGGATTTACGGAGAAAAGCGGTGAAAAAACTAGTTTATCATGAATACACGAGACGTTCATTTTATGAATAGGCTAACAAGAAAAAGTATGAAATCAAGACTAAATTCAGGCACTGAACTGGTTGGAAAAGAAAGTGAAGAAATACTTGGCTTTAAGTTACCTGCAGTGAGAGAAGTACTGTGTGTTCTTTATATAACATAATGGGTTTGTAATGTATAAACTTGGTGCGAGGAAAACAGTAAGAAATGCGTTTCATCCATGGACCAAAACGAGAATTCCTGTTATTACGGAATATAAGGCGTTCGGAAAGTTAAAAAATTACACAACGAAGGGATGAACTTGCGACGACATAAAGAGAGAATTGAATCTACCGTAGAGATTTAGAGAAGAGAATCTTTCACAACAAAACTTAATGATTTGTTTGACATTGCAAGGGGCGGTGCCATTGAATTTTTGACGCACGCAGTTTATCTCTCGGATAAATGTGCGTGGGATGACGAAGTAAAATTCTTATGCAATTGAATAGGAGCACGAAATTCAGTTATTGGTGGAATATATTTTAATATGCTCAAGAAGAAAGAAAAAGTTGTGGTTCTCCGCTCCTTGTGCTGTATCTGCTCCCAACAGTGACTTTCAGATCGTAACATTACGAAAGTGTTAACCTGTACATAGCGAAAGGAGTACAAAAGAGGTTTTCAAACCACTTGTGGTACCTGAATGAGGAGTTGGTAGGCCTGTCATTCTTTGGCGGATCTTTTTCTGGGTGTGAATACGAAAACGTGATACGCAATATAAGGACACGTGAGGAAAAAATATGATCTACCATAGATGGCATTCTATAAGCGTAGAGACCTGACCACGGTATGTATATCAAATGTTGTCACTACTAATTCAAGAAAGCTATGTAATGCATTGGAAAAATGACCTGTATTCTTTGATTTGCCCACGCAAGAATGGTATAAACATCATGATTACAAGAAGGATTTGCAAATTATTCGGGGTCTTCAAGCTATAGGTGATTGTGCAGAGAGAGGCGTGAAACTAATACAAGATTTTAAGTCAACCACGTAAAAGGAAGAGAGCTTTTAAAATTAATTACTAACAATAAGTGTGAATTTTCATCGTAGCACAACCCCTAACGTCCGCAAATACACTGTAAATGCCAAATATGACGTGTCAGTAAAAAATTACAAATACGAAAATGTATTTTGTTTTGGTTAATATGAACTGAAATTCATGGACAAGTGAAATTACGAGTAAATTGATCACTTTGATTGGAAGCATTTCATGGCAATTAAATTCTTTCTAACGTAAGCACATTTCTTCCAAGACTACATCTTACTAGCAGGAGCAAAGTCTTCGCCGATAGAGGGGAGGGGGTGAAGGGGAAGTCTCTAGTAAGTGGTGCGGGCCGTACCTCATCGGCGCCGCGGTGCGGGGTAGCGCCCTGGGGGTCGATTGCATTACGACGGACGATATCTCGTAAACGCTTACAGATAGGTAAAAACAAAAAGAAAATCGGCCCTGAGGGCTTTACTTTTACGTTTCACATGGAAATGGCACTTAATCGACCCAAAAAATCTCAATTGAGGGTCCTCAGTGCTTAGGGCCCTTGGGGCACGGGTTGCCGTTATTTTAAAGTAACCAAATTTTAACACGTGAATATAAATCACATTTCGACCATTTTGAGACTAGAAAAACATAACTTTTCTCAATTCTGAAAAATAAGGAGCAACTCTCAGAGAGAAAAAATTGGAAACCACGGGATCGTGAAGCAATGCATGTGTTTTCCTTTCTTTTATTAACAGCTGGTCACGGCAAATGAAATTATTGCGATTGTGAATCACATTCCAAGAATTCGTCTGGACCACCAATTTTAAAGTAAAATAGATGGAAATTAGAGATGGATCGAATCGCAGATTTCATGAACTCGAATATCGATTTCGAATATTAAATCATTGCTTGAATATTCGAATATAGTTGGATCCGGATTTAACGTCTTCGCTTTCAACGTTTTTCCGCATTTAGCGTTCATTTTTTTCGGTCCCGATTCATTCCCTATTACGACATTGTAAAAATTATCCGTATTTAGTGTTTCCGCATTTTGCGTTTTTCCGCATTTATGGCCGTAAAAATATTTCCCCCACAAGATCTTTTTGCCCGATTTCACGTTATTTCCTGACGGCTCGTGCAAATTATTATCCAAATCTTCCAATTTATGCTCATCAACAAGATCAGTCTCATGAAAGTTTACCAAGAGTCGATAGAATCTACCGGGGAACGATTCTTGAACTGCTTTCTTCCGCGACTGCAGCGCGTGGACCTTCAACTCGAAAGCTGGGTGATTTGTCTTCTCGTTATGTATCGCTTCCCTTCCGATCCAAACACCAGACACTTTTTGTATCAAATCCGCTCTAATGGAGCTAAGTCATTCCTTGATAACCTCTAACTACCTTATCCTTCACTTCGTGAACTTCAATGATACGTGACGACTGATGACACGAGTTATCCTCGGAGGGCCGCTACAATGACGGTTTCCTCGTAATGTTTTGAACTGACGGCTTATGCCCCTGTCAACTCTACTCCCTACGGGTAGTCCATTGTTAGCCCAATATTTTTCCAGTCGGCTACTTACTCTTTTCAAAAGAGGCCCAATATCATTTGCGCAGTTCTCTACAGGATTCTTTCTGTAATCCATTCCAAGGACAGTTTCCACGGAGGAACATCGAAAGAACCGAGGAAGTGTTTCCCCTGTCATGATCATGAGTGAAAGCATTCTATCCTAACGGAACAACATTATTTTGCATCGTAATCGAGATATCCCGGAGCCCATACACCGACATGCGGCTGGATGATTTCACTGTCCATTCATAGATATTTATCTGGTGCTATTTTATGTCATAGTGGAATGACAATCGCAGTTTCCACAATGAGCCTCCTGTGCGCACATTTTGGATTACGAGGTCATCCGAAAAAAGGAGAATATTTTTTCTAGTATGCGTACAAGTCGATGGTGATTCAACTACATGATAACACCAGATTCGTTGTCATATATCCGCGGCCTCACGCAGGTAGAATGGAGCCCCTAGAAGTTGCTTACGCGGCGCGCTGATCACCTTCACTCCGACTCAACATGTTACTCGGCCGTCCTCGCCATGTCCATGACTAAATAAATCCCTCATGCTAGAAAAAAATCACCGCATAATCACGGTTAAATAGATGAGAGCGGAAATGTACGAAAATCAAGCAGGAATCCCTTGGTGCTTGACTTCGACGTCATAACTCGGACGAAATTTTCAAACTCCAGAGGCACTGACAATTTTTCAGATGAAATCCAGTTCTATGGAAGATTAAACCTTTTCACTTAACAAAGTTTAGCAAATCGTTATTCAAGGTCCAACCGTATTTCATTAAAACCTGACGGACTGCCACCTCCCCGAAATATAAAAAACAATTACCGTCCTTCACGAAAGAAATCAAAATATTGAAAATTCAGGAATTTACAAAATTTTTCTTTGATAATGTTAGTTATTTTCCATTACAAAAAGTGTTAACATTAGTTTAAAACCCATTATTCAGTGCCCGGTATTTCATGCAATTCCCCCCCCCCCTGGTTTTCAGCTCCCCCTGCACGAAATTCCTGCCTACGCCACTGCACCTTCCCCTCCACCTCTCCCTTTTCGCGCTTCTGCTGCCCACCCCTTCCTCATGCTGAGCGGTTCAGCACCTCGTCGCACGTGACGTTACTGCTGTTTTAAATACTGTTAATTGTGTTCCTGATTGCGGAGTTGCAATTTAATTTAATGATACACCCATTAAATAGGCTGTCATTGCGTATAAACTAATTTCACCACCCTTCATAATGGAAAATACTTCATTTTTCAATTATTCATTTACTTCATTTTCGTTAATTCATGATTTTTAAATACTTTGTTTCCTTTTGTGAAGGAAAGTTATTGTGTTCATATATTTTGGGGGGTTCTCTCGCTATGCCACTGCTCAGTGGTTCATCCTCAGATATTTCCTATTTTTATTTCCAAACCAAAGTGTAACAGTTTACGTTCTGAGCATGTAAAGATGTTTTTATAAAACAACTTTATAGGCTATAACAATGACTTTTGATTTATAAAAATATTAATATGTGTACGAAAATCTAAAAAGCATTCCATTATTTGCATGTACCCACAATAACCTTGAATAATGACTTTGTTCAATGGTAGGAATTTGAAAATGCCTTTGAAATCTAGAATATGAGAATCGAAGTATCAGGCTCCAAATATCCTGGATCCGTCCATCCGTAGTTATTTCATTCCATTCCACTTCCACATTTTCATTACAGCAATGCTACAGATAAATCAAAATCCAACCTGTACGTGGAATTACAATCGATGGAATCGGAATCGATAATCGGGAAACGATTTTAAGGAATCGGAAGTGGAATCGGAATCGAAAATAAGTGGAATCGACTCATGCCTATGCTAAACCTAGCAATTTCTGAAGTTGTAGTGCACTCCGACAATGGGTGGAAACCACCCCCTGGGTAAAACCGCCCGTAGAAATGATACAAATTTCAGTCCTTGGTCTGCTCCCTACCTGCTGTTAACATTTCCAGTAAATCCATTCAGTTTGAAGAAATTGCTAGCCAAACACCTTCCTACATTTCCAGGACTAGAACGTCGAAAACCAACACTGCCGTTTCATCCTCTCCAAAATGGCACATTACGATGCCTCTGTCAGGGGTACCTTCCCTTCCTCGTAAAACAACTGTCATTACTATCACCCTCTTCCATCGAATTTGCAATGACTTCATATTCAGTTGATTATTTCAGTTGAACGGAAGTCATTGACGCCGACTGCATTTCCTTAGATGTATGCTTGCGGCGTAATGACCACTTTACCTTTCACACTTCTTTCATGTAACTTGTGCTTTTTGTTACTGCAGTCGACAGACATTTGACATTCATTTAAATGCAATTTCAATGACATCTTATACATCGTTACACATCTTTGTATCCCCTTCTTCACGTCCTACAAAAGCCGAATCCTTGACGTTCATCCGTCTCACATAACCATCACGCCCCTTATCCCCATTTTTACGGTGCCCTACACACACTCAAAACTGGGATATTCCTTCCCATGTCTTCTCATATTGTATTAAACAGACGTTCGCGTTCCTCTCTACAACTTTCGTCGTACTGATGAAGCACTTGCGTTATGCTGGTGACGAACACCAGAGAAATATTGCTTGAAATATTGATCACCGGCTGCTTTCTTACTCCGTTACCTTCCTTTCCCCCTTTCTCCGTGTAAGTGGCCTTTTTCCTACGGAATGTCGTTCATTCTCCAGGGCGCACAGTGGGCTAGAATCGAAATAAGCTGGCTAAAACCTCAAAATCGATTTTTTTGAGATAGGAAGTTGAAACTTCGCATACACATTCTCAAATAAATTGTGCATAACTCTTCAGATTATTTTGGTCCTGTGTTTTCACTTTAACAATATATGTGAGGTCAAAGTTGAGCAAATTTAGCGAAAAACGACCACCCTCGTTTTTTTCTGAAAACTGCCGACTTTATCCTCGTGCAGTGGTTTTATAAATAGTTTTATCGACAAAGCTGTTATACCATCTTAATTGACACTTTTTATTATTTCATTTGAAGGGTTTTTAAAGATTTTGTTTCATCAATAACCATAGATACATAACAAAATGGCGGAGCCTGTTTTCAACCCATTTCTTGACATAAACGTAGAAAAAAAGGTGACATTATCAACGGCTTACACTAAGTAACTTATATCATGTCGTTCTTAGAAGCTTCTTTATTGTGAATCTAAAGTAAAACCTTGCACCAATTTGAAACCCCGAATTTTAAATCGTTTCCTCGAACGCAAGGACGACTCCGGTTCTGGCCGGCGGCGGCGGAGAGTACGGCGACGCGGCAAGCGGGTGGATGCAATATGGTCTCATTCACTTTTGTGAGTGGATAACAGATATATTAGTGACAGAAAATAATCACCAGAAAGTAAAATTAATGAATATTGCTACGAATGACTCTCATTATGCATTCGCTGGGCACTGCAAGAGGTGCACTGATAGGTTTCTTTCTTTGAGTGCATTCCATGGATAATGGACTTTAATCGCGTGATTAAAGTGGGGAAACGGACTCTTTAATTAACAAACAAGCTCTATTTCAAGGCAAGAGCCCTGGATGATCCATGCCCTCCACTTCCTAATCTGCCATACATATTTAAAGGCCTTCTGACAACGGTCGTTTTATAGTATTGTTGTAGTGCCGAGCCCATCGAACTTGTTTTTGGTTGAACTCCTGCTACCTTTAAAAGTTTCGGAAGGCATATTACTCACATCGAATAACGTATTCTTTCTAAGAAATACAGTTCATTTTCATCTATGCCTTGTGCTCAATTATAACTATTTATTTAAATCTCTTACCTATATATCAACGTCATTATTCTTAATAAACTGCGCTGCTGACAAAATGGTTATTTTTCAGAAAAATTTAACCATACAAACATAACATAAAGAAAAGCAACACAATTTACACTTTTCCCAACTTACATACTGCAATAAGCACTGTCAGTAATAAAAGGTTCCTGTTTTTCATTCACTATCAGACGAGTTTTTATCACTTTCACTGTCTGAGCTAAAGCATTGTTTTCCTTTTTCAAAAACAGATCCATTACATTTTTCGGCAAGCTGTGTCTTTCCTCCAGTTTAATTGGCGTAATTTTTGTCATTATCAGTTATGACATTAAGAGTTGTCTTCGGAATAAATCACTATTTGTGGCCACTCGTGCCATTTTTCTTGTCAACCGATCACGGAACTTTCTCACGTCTTATACCGTGCCTGTATTGCTTCCCCAGACAGTTGTCGCAATTAAGAATGGACTCTTGCAAACTCAGCTCCTTGAATGATTACCTTATTAACGGTTGGTGGCATACCATAATTGCATTTAAAGCGTCAGTGAGAGAGAGAGAGAAAATTAAATTATTTGGAGAGGAAATCTAGAATATTTGTGATGACTTTTGAATATCCGTGCCTGTTTCATGCTTCGGCTAACGAACAGCATTTTTTACCTAAACAAGAAGGCACAAAGGTGCTCACGAGTAATAATTCTTGAGACATAGGCCCTCGTTCCCACGTGCGATTATATTGCGCATGTCCTAACTGCTGTCAAAGCCGTGTTTGCAAATTAAAGTGCACTTTATATGCGACGCGAAACTTGGATCTGTGGAAATGCACGTTAAGATTCGAGTCGCAGTAAGATGCAGAACCAATTTCGGAAACTTCTTATGTAACCTCTGCTACAATAATTTCACTCGGGTAAATGAAATCATGTGCTCGCGTCACTCTCTCATTGCCTGGGTTAATATTATATCCCTGGCATTTCAGATTTTCGAAGACCCATGCACTGAAATTTTGTGAGCTGCATGGACACAATTACTTAGTGAGAGGGCCTCTTAATCTGACATAACATAATACTCGGGGTTGCATTTTATCCACTTGGCAAGTGTTCTTCTTGCCTCCGAGGATGGTCACTGTATCTTCCTTTTGCATTCGTTTTCCACCTATTCCTTCTCTAGATATAACCCTGAAAACATGAATTGACGTCTATCTGCACTGGCTAAACAAGAGCCACATGGAAACTGTTCTGCATAAGGAATAGTTATTAGTAGCTTTAAATCGAGAATATAAACTAAATAACCTTACTGGATACGAATAATGAACTCTTCAAGCACCAAGACAGTACTTGATTTGACACAATTCGGCAAAATCAAGTACTGTATTGAGCCATTTCCCATCACGTTTAAGGAATATATTAATTGTTATTGTTAAACAGTTTATTGCTTAGTAAAAGAGTCCGTTTTCCCACTTTAAGCACGCGATTTAAGTCAATTCTCCATGGAATGCACTCAAAGAAAGAAACCTTTCAGTGCACCTCTTGCAGTGCCCAGCGATTGCATAATGAGAGTCATTCGTAGTAATATTAATTAATTTTACTTTCTGGTGATTATTTTCTGTCACTTATATATCTGTTATCCACTCACAAAAGTGAATGAGACCATATTGCATCCACCCGCTTGCCGCGTCGCCGTACTCTCCGCCGCCGCCGGCCAGAACCGGAGTCGTCCTTGCGCTCGAAAAATCGATTTAAAAATCGGGGTTTCAAATTGGTGCAAGGTTTTACTTTAGATTCACAATAAAGAAGCTTCTAAGAACGACATGATATAAGTTACTTAGTGTAAGCCGGTGAAAATGTCAACTTTCTTTCTACGTTTATGTCAAGAAATGGGTTGAAAACAGGCTCCGCCATTTTGTTATGTATCTATGATTATTGATGAAACAAAATCTTTAAAAACCCTTCAAATGAAATAATAAAAAGTGTCAATTAAGATGGTATAACAGGTTTGTCGATAAAACTATTTATAAAACCACTGCACGAGGATAAAGTCGGCAATTTTCAGAAAAAAACGAGGGTGGTAGTTTTTCGCTAAATTTCCTCAACTTTGACCTCACATACATTGTTAAAGTGAAAACACAGGGCCGAAATAATGTGAGTAGTTATGCAAAATTTATTTGAGAATGTGTATGCGAAGTTTCAACTTTCTATCTCAAAAAAATCGATTTTGAGCTTTTAGCCACCTTTTTTCGATTCCAGGCCCACTGTGGGGCGTTCCGCTCGCATTCCCGTTAATTCCCTACGCTCTGACTATGGGGACGATTATCTTTCTACGTAGACTCTATTGTTTCATTTTTCGCGTTCCCTTACACTCGCAATCCTTCATTCATTACGTAGCTTACCCCTACTCCTTCACTGACGTATCAATGTCGTCACACTCACTTACCTTCGTCGTGTACAAAAGTTTTCTGTTAAAACTGTCACATTTACATAATTACATCCGTCAACAGCATTCACAAAAGATAACATGCTTCATTACCTACTTCCATCGACATACGCCACAAGGTCTTCATGCATGCACTTCATATGTTCCTATTTCTTTTCCATGTTCTTGTATTAAAGTTTATTCCAGCTAATAATTACACTTCACCTATGCCCACTAAAATACATTACATCATTCTTACGATATTAAATATTGCCGTGATTACCTACCGCCGATCGGATTTTTGCAATACTTTTAACGAACTCACTTCGTATGCAGCACTTCAACACTTCTTCCATTCTGACATTGCAATTCTCATTTGCAGGTTACACCGAGGACTCCCTCACCTGGTGTTCGACATTCCCTACATTTCCTTGTCTCTTCCAATAAGTAAGTATTAACACATTCTGCCTCTGATACTTTTCCGCCTTCCGCGATGCATACGCGCACTAGGGGGTTCTCCTGCGTTGCTGCGGGGTCTTTCCATCAGGGCAACTACGACCTTTTCGGTTGGAGTGCAGGTTCACAATGTGTAGTGAACTCCTCCTGCGCGGCAGTTTGGGGCTTCATCGACGGAAAATTCAATACGGACGTAATAAATTCACTCCTTTTCTGCGGAAACAGGATATATAGAACTTTGCGTGATGATTCTAAAAAGGGCATAGAACGTTACCTTTACCCGGAAGAATTACCCGGGTCCTTAGAAGTTATGGGAAACGTAGTCAACATGGACGCATCAGACGTGCACTACGGCATATATCCACTCAATGTCTCAGATGTCGAGGGATATGTCATGTCACTATCACATGTCCTTGAGAACCTCCTATCACAAACCCAAAATGACATTGCATTCCTTTTCACCGGTCGTCTCCGTTCAGTTACCTTTTGGCGCCGATGTGGCAACATTTACTTATTCGACTCTCACGCTGTGGACTACGACTACCGAACCTGTGTCGACGGTAGGGCCAGCTTGTTTAAATGCGAAACGTACGCATCTCTGGCCTCTATGCTTCTTTCATTCAACAACTACAGCCCTGATGATAACCAATACACCATTACACGGCTCATTTTCACACGCCCAGCGGACGTTTCTTCTTCTGCAGCATGTAGCCAAAGGACGATCGGCGCTACGGAAATTACAGGTATTCGTTCACGGAGCAGCGTCACTCAGGATCCCAAACTGCTTCACATGAAACCTGTTGTCTTATTATTTAGGTTAGATAACCCACTCACTGCTCCTCCCATGACCGGAAAAAGAATGGGTCGTCCCAAGAAGGTCAAACGCGGAAGACCGAAGGTACTGGATACCACGAGAGACGAGCAGTTAGCGGCCGCAAAAAAAAAATATGCAACAAAGAGACCAGACGTTAACCTGCGCTCAGTTCGTCGCTACAGCCAAGACAATCCAGAAGTGAATAGGGGAGCCGTGAGGAGGTACGCCGCCGATCACCCGGAGGTTAACAGGGAAGCCGTGAGAAGGTACGTCGCCGAGCACCCGGAGGTTAACAGGGAAGCCGTGAGAAGGTACGTCGCCGAGCACCCGGAGGTTCACAGGGAAGCCGTGAGAAGGTACGTCGCCGAGCACCCGGAGGTTAACAGGGAAGCCGTGAGAAGGTACGTCGCCGAGCACCCGGAGGTTAACAAGGAAGCCGTAAGGAAGTACGCCACTACGCATCCGAGGGTTCACACGAGTGCTATCAGTCGATTGCAGGAGATCAATCCAGAGTCATCGCGGCAGACGTCGGTGAGGTACAGGTTGCGTAATCCGGATTTACAGACCATGAGGCACATTCCCGCTGCTCTCGGAAAAAAGATAGTTAGCAATGGCCCCATGGCCTATTGGAATACAGCGGCACTGGACGACGTCGCGCCTTTCAAGTTGAAGAGGGTGTCTCTTTGGGAAGAGGGCGTGCATCGATGCTCTCACTGTGGCGCTAGGCTTTTCGACGAGGAGAAAGAACGTAGAAAGTGGTGCTGCGGGGAGGGATCGTTTAATGTGCAGCGGCTGCCTTCCCTAGACGCACCGTTTTATTCGAATAGAACATTCTTGGGTAGATCGCGAGCGTACAACGACCTGTTCGCCTTCTGCGCGCTAGAGGTCAGTGGTGGGTACAGGCACCCAAGTGGGCTGTCTTTCTTCAAGATAGAAGGTAGGATGTACCATCATGTGCACGCTCTGGAAGCTCGAGGACAAAGGTTCACCACGAGAGGAGGTAACACTCAGTTCGTGAACCGCTGCCGCCTTTACATAGACGACGGCGAAGAACGAAGAAACATAGCGCTGGGAAGAACGCTCAGCACGGACGTCATTGAAGACATTGAGTGTTACATCACAAGTGTGAATCCGTTCATCGAGGAATTCCGTCGCCTGAGTGCGGAGCCATCAATCGACGCGCACCTCACTTTCGAAGTGACGAGTAGATCCACTCACGGTCCGAGACTTGGAGATAGACAAACTGGTATCGAGGTGCACGCCGCCATGAGCACGGAGGACGCAGCATACGATCCTAGAAAATTGACAATATGGAAGAGGAGTGACCGAAGACCGTCCTCAATAGACCTATTGAGTCCTCTTATGGAGCCGTTCCAATATCCGTTGCTCTACCCCCACGGTAATTTGGGTTGGCACGTGGGAATGAAGGATAACCAAGGAAGAAAACTCACGCAGTTCAACTACGCAAGATGCCTACTGCTGTCAGAATGCCGATTTTCCCACTTGGGGCGTTTGTCGCAGGCGTGGCAAGTAGAAATGTTCGCCCGGTACGAAGAAGAGCGCCTACGTTTCATCCGCTATTCTCAGATGCGATCCTCCTCCGCAACCGCCACGCGGATCGCACCTCTCGACGAACTCATAGACGTAGGAAGGCAGGAACAAGGACAGGTTCGACGAGATATCGAGGGTGACGAAACAGTTCAAGGAGAAGGTGGCGTGCGTCCGGGGAAAGTATACCTTCCGAGCACGTTCACCGGAGGACCCCGGTACATGAAGGTCCACTACGAGAACGCCATGGCTCTAGTATCGCGGTTGGGAGCGCCGACTTACTTTCTCACGTTTACCTATAGCGCTCACTGGGAGGAAAATAGAAAGGCGTGCCCCCACGGAAGCAAGCGCAGTGATCCTTCCACAGCCTGCAGGATATTTAGCATAAAGCTCGGGGAATTGATAAGAGACTTGCGTAGTGGAGCATTTTTTGGGCGCCCCGCCTACTTCGTCTACGTCATCGAAATGCAAATGCGGGGTTTGCCTCACGCGCACATAGTTTTCAAGGTACACGGAGGGGAACCGGTACAAGCGGCAGAAATCGACGAGGTAATTCGCGCAGACATTCCATCCGAAGACGAGGCCGGTGGACGACTTAGAAAGTTAGTTTTGCAACACATGATCCACGGCCCATGCGGTACCGACTACCGCACCGACTTTCCATGTTGGGATGACGCGAAAGGTTGTTGCGGTAAATTCTATCCCAAACCCTCTTGCGAAACAACCCACGTGGACGAAAGAGGTTTCGTTCAGTATAGGCGCAATTATTCTAATCAGGGGATTATCACCACGCGACGCAGGGAAATTACAGTGCACGACGGATGGGTGGTCCCGTACAACGCCGCGCTGATGTTGAAGTACGAGGCACACATAAATTTAGAACTTGCATCCACTCGCCGCGTAGTTAAATATTTGTTTAAATACCTCATGAAGGGTGGCTCACTGCAAAACGTCACCGTGACCCCGATAGGATTGCAAGAGAACGAGGTCGAGCAGTATGCCACAAAGCGCATGATCGGCGCCAGCGACGCCTGCTGGCGTCTGCTTGAGTTCCCCATTTCTAAATTGGAGCCCACCGTGGAATGCCTTCCCGTCCACTTGGAAGGGAAACAACAAGTCATATACAGGCCTCGCGAAAGTAATTTGACAGACATCGCGTCTTCCGCCTCTTCCAAATTAATGATTTACTTCGACCGTCCGCGAGACCCCATTTTCGACGACTTGACGTACCAGAGTTTCTACGAGACGTGCATAGTCCACTCCCGTCCTCCGCGCACTGAGGTCTATTTCGAGCACCCCGACGGCGTGCATTACGTTACCGCTCGCCAGCGCGGGGAAAAAGTCTGTAGGTTGCTTTGGATTTCACCTAACCGAGGCGAACAGTATTACTTAAGGATCCTTCTCATGACCACTCCTTGCCGTGGTTACGCCGACCTTTTGTCCCGCGGGGTAGGTCATTGCCGCACGTTTCAGGAAGTCGCGCGTACTTTAGGCTTGATCGAGGACGAGGAGGAATTCAGCGATGCCATGAAAGAGGCCTCGGCGTTCATGCTTGCAAATGCATTGCGGTCATTCTTCGTTCTTCTCTGCAATGTAGGCGCACCAGCGGCCATCCTTTGGGAGAAATTTAAGGATGCCCTGAGTGAGGATCATTTAGACCGGCATCCCGAAAACCCCGAGGTAGCGTACCGATTAACTCTTTTAGCTATCGATAGGAGCCTCAGGCGTCAGGGTTCTTGTCTCACCGATCACGGGCTTCCGCACGTCGACGACGACACTACCGAATTGAGTAGAGAGCAGGTTCGTTACGGCAGGGAACAGTTGAGGTCTTTCGTGGAGGAGTGGGAGCCAAGGCTTTCCGAGGACCAGAAACGTGTTTTCTCCCACGTCAAAACCCTCATCCAGGATGAAAAAAGAGGGGATAGAATATTGTTCCTCGACGGGCCGGGCGGCTATGGAAAAACCGCACTCATCAGCGTCATTCTAGCGTACGCGCGCGGACACGGATTTGTTGCTTTGGCAGTTGCAAGCTCGGGGATCGCGGCGTCCAACATGGAAGGAGGGACTACGGCCCACAGCATGTTCCGCCTCCCCCTCGATTTAGGGGACGGAACTGGATATTGGAACGTGAGCAACGGTTCGCAGCGGGCTCAACTCGTGAGAGAAGCAAAAATCATTATCTTCGACGAGGCACCGATGGCTCACCACTTTTTGTTTCAAATTATAGATAGGTCACTTAGGGATCTTATGGATAATGATTTGCCGTTCGGAGGAAAGATATTCGTCTGTTCCGGTGACTTTAGGCAAATCCCACCCGTCGTGGAAAAAGCGCGCACCCCCGCAGATGTAGCGCGTGTTTCCCTGCGGTCGTCACCGATGTGGAGGATCTTCAAGGTATTTTCCTTGACAACGCCACAACGAACGAGTAACTGCAAGGATTACTCCGACTTCCTCCTCCAGGTTGGCAACGGCACCATCGACTCCATCCCCTTCGGCGAGGGACGGCTACAAGAGACGCTGATACCACTTCGAGGACTAAGGGCTGTGACATCTCTGCGGCAACTTATCGACGAGGTCTTTCCACCCTGCGTTCTGAGCCAACCCGAGCTCTGCGCAAAGAGAGCGATTCTTTCCACGTTGAATGTAAACGTCAAGGAAATAAATGAGTTAGTTCTCGACTCTTACGAAGGATGCCTGCATGAGCTGCGGAGCGCCGACAGCGTCTACAAAGAAGACGACGAGGGACTCGATGTGGACATCCAACTGTTGAACAAGGCATCCGGAAAAGGCATTCCGGACCACGTTTTGCGCCTCAAGGTCGGATCGGTATGCCTAATCATCAGGAATTTGAATATTGCAGACGGACTGGTGAATGGGACCAAAGTCATCGTGACCGCTATTACACGCCGCCTCGTCACGGTCCGAATTCCCGGGAAGACACACCTCATCGGCATACCCCGGATCAGTTTCATATTCCCATTCACCGAAGGTTCTCCGCTTAAAATACTCCGCCGCCAGTTCCCCTTGGCCTTAGCATACTCCATGACAGGACATAAGAGCCAGGGCCAGACGATAGAGTACGTCGGAGTGGACCTCAGAACCGACTGTTTCACTCACGGTCTACTCTACGTGTTATTGAGCCGCGTGAGAAGGCCGGAAGACATAATCGTACTCGTTCCGCCGAAGAAACTCATCGATGGGATACCTTACGCCAAAAACGTCGTTTTCCCAGAGCTTTTACTATGAGGAATTGTTCATGGATTTCACACATCTCTTTGCGATGACCCCAAGCGTGCCTTGCATCGTCAGCGGTATATACCATTAGGGAGACTAGGTGCCGTGTCTACAGGCCGGTCTCCGGATTTGTAGAGTAGGGAGAAGGCTACCTTGGGTGTTTCCACCGCGTGGAGAGTACATTTCCGCAAAGACATACAATCGCCTGCTTAATGGGAAGTCACCGAATCCGATATCGTCGCTGGATTAAATATCACTAACGATTACGCAAACGAGTGCCTACATCGCCTACTATCTCGTATGACTACAGTGGAGTGGTGTGAGTGTGACGACCCTCGCCGGCCTTCCATCGCCATCGGTATATATCGTAGGGAGACCCGTGCCGTTTCTACAGGCCGGTCTCCGGGATCGAGGAGTAGGGAGAAGGCCACATAGGGTTTCCCCACTACACGCACAGTCCATTTCTACGAAGAATATTTCTCCACCGATTCCAAGATCGTCGCTGGATTGCATTTAATTTACGAGGATGCAAAAAATTATCTCCATACTCCGTCATTTCCGTGATTTCAGTGGAGAAGGGTGGCAAAAGAACCTGGCTTGCCTTCCATCGTCATCGGTATATACCATCACCAAGACCAAGCGCCGTAACCACAGGCCGGTCTCCGGATTATTCGAGTAGGGACAAGGTCACCAGGGACGTTTGCGAGGAAATAACTCATGGAAAATGGGCCTAAAAATTAACTTCTTATAGCCCTTCACCTACACGCTGCGTTACAATGTCACCGTCATAGGTGCACACTTACAATAACTTACCGAAAATTAGAAAATGCAAAAAAATGAACCCATAAAAACTATGACCATCCAACCTATGCATGTTACCTTTTCAGTTTGGAAATATAGCATTAAGAAGTACGCATGAACAAGAGAAAATATACAAAAATTAACCATTATTAGTTCCATTAACATTGAACTGTAATATAGTTGTTTCTTTCTCCCTTCTTGTACCACATTTTCTGCATTTAATATATACTTCATTTTAAAGGAACTGCTATGATATCTTTTGTGATATATGTTCACCGTGTTATGCCTATATTTAAATATTTCTCAGTGTTATGCTACTCAACATTCCCACACCATATCACCGCATTCCAACTGTTTACAACCTTGTAAATCACAATCTGCATGCGTATCAATTTATCAACTTGGAGCCGTCTTACTACCGTACATAAATTGTTGCAATTAAGTTACGAAATACGACTAATGTTCTCTCTATCTCAGCATTGCTTGAAATTCCTGTCACAGGATCTCAGCTACTCCTGCCACACCGACGAGAATGTATATGTACCTAAACTTGATTTGCATGATCACTGACGCCTTGTATTTATTTCTACGTTCTCTATTACGAGTAATACGTGTGCGTCATTCAATATCAGAGACATCTGTCTGTGTACATTTAGCTAATACTTAGTAGTAGTTGTAGTGCATGCCCCTCTCAAATCCTAACTGCAGCCTCAACGTGGCGAGGGGGTGGCAACAATCGAAAGCCATTTCACGGACTTTTCAATTAGTGCTACGTCTTTACGACGCAAGCATAACCAATTCCGATTCCGTATTCATTTCGCAGGTGAACACTGCATAAAATTACTTAAGGCAGACTTTGCGTTCCTCTCCACGAACGATTTCTCGTGGATTCCAATGTCTTTCTTCACCGTATTTGGCTTCCGATTGGCAAATGCAGTGGGTGATAACATCTGTACGCTCGATAGAAAGAGAAAAAGATTGCTTACTTTGAGCGAAAATTTCTTCTTCGTACTTCTTTGCCGCGGTAAAACTTACGATGCAAACCGGACAACGGGATATATCACGTGAATCCCAACCATTATCCTTATTGTCAACGTACGTGCACAATGCACCAGTTTCCATCTCCGAAATCTTTCCCGAAAAGTATTATCGCAGTGAGAGATCGCCAGGAGATATAGGCGGGGGAGGAAAACGGTGCTTCTTCGCCACAGGGGCGATTTCAACGATCGACAAGGGGAACGCAACCCTCGCAGATAGAAAATTTCTAACATATATTTTAGAGCACTGCAGAACGAGGTACGGGCTTCAAACTCACCTGGTCGATGCCTTTCCCCTCGGAGTACTTACCCATTGATGCATGACGCGATATTGTTCACACCGGGGGACATGCCGTCGCCCGACGAAGTCGGGGAATGGCGAAGCCGTCCAGGGAAGCGGCCGGCGCCGCCGGCCGCGGGGGGGTTCTAGGGGGCGTAGCCCCCTAGCGAGCGCGCGCAGCGCGGCGAGTATTTCGTCTTTTCTATACTACCTTCTGTCATTTTTTCCTTTTTTGAATATTTCCTCTTTTCTATACTTCCTTTTGTCAATGTTTCCTCTTTTCTATACTTCCTTTATTCAATATTTCCTTTTGTCAATATTTCCTTTTTTCAATATTTCCTTTTTTGAATATTTCCTCTTTCCTTTACTTCCTTTCGTCAATATTTCCTTTTGTCAATATTTGCTTTTTTCAATATTTCCTTTTGTCAATATTTCCTTTTGTTAATATTCCCTTTTTTCAATATTTCCTTTTGAAAATATATTTTTTTTCCAAAATTTCCTTTTCTCAATATTTTCTTTTGTCAATATTTCCTTTTTTCAATATTTCCTTTTTTGAATATTTACTCTTTTCTTTACTTCCTTTTGTCAATATTTCCTTTTTTGAATATTTCCTCTTTTCTATACTTTCTCTTGTCAATATTTCCTTTTTTTCAACATTTCCTTCTTTCAATATTTCCTTTTGTCAATATTTCCTCTTTTCTTTACTTCCTTTTTTCAATATTTCGTTTTTTCAATATTTCCTTTTTTGAATATTTCCTTTTTTCTATACTTCCTTTTGTCAATATTTCCTTTTTTCAATATTTCCTTTTGTTAATATTTCCTTTTGTCAATATTTCCTTTTGTCAATATTTCCTTTTTTCAATATTTGCGTTTCTCAATATTTCTTTTGTCAATATTTCCTTTTTTCAATATTTCTTTTTTTTAATATCTTCTTTTTTGAATATTTCCTCTTTTCAATATTTCCTTTTTTGAATATTTCCTCTTTTCTATACTTCCTTTTGTCAATATTTCCTTTTGTAAATATTTTCTTTTTTCAATATTTCCTCTTGTCAATATTTGCTTTTGTCAATATTTCCTTTTTTCAATATTTCCTTTTGTAAATATTTTTTTTTTCAAAATTTCCTTTTCTCAATATTTCCTTTTGTCATAATTTCCTTTTTTCATTATTTCCTTTTTTGAATATTTTCTCTATTCTTTACTTCCTTTTGTCAATTTTCCCTTTTTTGAATATTTTCTCTTTTCTATACTTTCTCTTGTCAATATTTCCTTTTTTCAACATTTCCTTCTTTCAATATTTCCTCTTTTCTTTACTTCATTTTTTCAATATTTCGTTTTTTCAATATTTCCTTTTTTGAATATTTCCTTTTTTCTATACTTCCTTTTGTCAAAATTTCCTTTTGTCATAATTTCCTTTTTTCGATATTTCCTTTTGTTAATATTTCCTTTTGTCAATATTTCCTTTTGTCAATATTTCCTTTTTTCAATATTTGCTTTTTTCAATATTTCCTTTTGTCAATATTTCCTTTTTTTAATATTTTCTTTTTTTAATATTTCCTCTTTTCAAAATTTCCTTTTTTGAATATTTCCTGTTTTCTATACTTCCTTTTTTGAATATTTCCTCTTTTCTATTCTTCCTTTTGTCAATATTTCCTCTTGTCAATATTTCCTTTTGTCAATATTTCCTTTTTTCAATATTTCCTTTTTTGAATATTTCCTTTTCTATTCTTCCTTTTGTCAATATTTCCTTTTGTCAATATTTCCTTTTTTCAATACTTCCTTTTGTCAATATTTCCTTTCGTCAATATTTCCTTTTGTCAACATTTCCTTTTTTCTTTACTTCCGTTTTTCAATACTTCCCTTTTTCAATATTTCCTTCTTTTAATACTTCCTTTTTTTAATATTTCCTTTTTTCAATATTTCCTTTTTTCAATATTTCCTTTTTTCAATATTTTCTTTTATCCATATTTCCATTTGTCAATATTTCCTTTTTTCAATATTTCCTTTTTTCAATATTTCCTTTTGTCAATATTTCCTTTTGTCAATATTTCCTTTTTTCAATATTTCCTTTTCTCAATATTTCCATTTGTCAATATTTCCTTTTTTCAATTATTCCTATTTTGAATATTTCCTCTTTTCTATACTTCCTTTTGTCAAAATTTCCTTTTGTCATAATTTCCTTTTTTCGATATTTCCTTTTGTTAATATTTCCTTTTGTCAATATTTCCTTTTGTCAATATTTCCTTTTTTCAATATTTGCTTTTTTCAATATTTCCTTTTGTCAATATTTCCTTTTTTTAATATTTTCTTTTTTTAATATTTCCTCTTTTCAAAATTTCCTTTTTTGAATATTTCCTGTTTTCTATACTTCCTTTTTTGAATATTTCCTCTTTTCTATTCTTCCTTTTGTCAATATTTCCTCTTGTCAATATTTCCTTTTGTCAATATTTCCTTTTTTCAATATTTCCTTTTTTGAATATTTCCTTTTCTATTCTTCCTTTTGTCAATATTTCCTTTTGTCAATATTTCCTTTTTTCAATATTTCCTTTTGTCAATATTTCCTTTCGTCAATATTTCCTTTTGTCAACATTTCCTTTTTTCTTTACTTCCGTTTTTCAATACTTCCCTTTTTCAATATTTCCTTCTTTTAATACTTCCTTTTTTTAATATTTCCTTTTTTCAATATTTCCTTTTTTCAATATTTTTTTTTTCAATATTTTCTTTTTTCCATATTTCCATTTGTCAATATTTCCTTTTTTCAATATTTCCTTTTTTCAATATTTCCTTTTGTCAATATTTCCTTTTGTCAATATTTCCTTTTTTCAATATTTCCTTTTCTCAATATTTCCATTTGTCAATATTTCCTTTTTTCAATTATTCCTATTTTGAATATTTCCTCTTTTCTATACTTCCTTTTGTCATTATTTCCTTTTTTGAATATTTATTCTTTTCTATACTTCCTTTTGTCAATATTTTCTTTTTTCAATATTTCCCTTTGTCAAAATTTCCTCTTTTCTATACTTCCTTTATTCAATATTTCCTTTTGTCAATATTTCCTTTTTTCAATATTTCCTTTTTTGAATATTTCCTCTTTTCTATTCTTCCTTTTGTCAATATTTCCTTTTGTCAATATTTCCTTTTGTCAATAATTCCTTTTTTCAATATTTCCTTTTTTGAATATTTCCTCTTTTCTATTCTTCCTTTTGTCAATTTTTCCTATTGTCAATATTTCCTTTTTTCAATATTTCCTTTTGTCAATATTTCCTTTTGTCAATATTTCCTTTTGTCAATATTTCCTTTTGCCAACATTTCCTTTTTTCTATACTTCCGTTTTTCAATATTTCCTTTTTTCAGTATTTCCTTCTTTATATACTTCGTTTTTTCAACATTTCCTTTTTTCAATATTTCCTTTTTTCAATATTTATTTTTTTCAATATTTTCTTTTTTCCATATTTCCTTTTGTCAATATTTCATTTTTTCAATCTTTCCTTTTTTCAATATTTCCTTTTTTCAATATTCCCTTTTGTCAATATTTCCTTTTTTCAATATTTCCTTTTCTCAATATTTCCTCTTGTCAATATTTCCTTTTTTCAATTATTCCTTTTGTGAATATTTCGTCTTTTCTATACTACCTTCTGTCATTTTTTCCTTTTTTGAATATTTCCTCTTTTCTATACTTCCTTTTGTCAATGTTTCCTCTTTTCTATACTTCCTTTATTCAATATTTCCTTTTGTCAATATTTCCTTTTTTCAATATTTCCTTTTTTGAATATTTCCTCTTTCCTTTACTTCCTTTCGTCAATATTTCCTTTTGTCAATATTTGCTTTTTTCAATAT
Source organism: Ischnura elegans (assembly GCF_921293095.1). NCBI lineage: Eukaryota > Metazoa > Arthropoda > Insecta > Odonata > Coenagrionidae > Ischnura > Ischnura elegans. Next base: position 65,751 of record NW_025791713.1, read on the forward strand.
TTCCTTTTGTCAATATTTCCTTTTGTCAATATTCCCTTTTTTCAATATTTCCTTTTGAAAATATATTTTTTTCCAAAATTTCCTTTTCTCAATATTTTCTTTTGTCAATATTTCCTTTTTTCAATATTTCCTTTTTTGAATATTTACTCTTTTCTTTACTTCCTTTTGTCAATATTTCCTTTTTTGAATATTTCCTCTTTTCTATACTTTCTCTTGTCAATATTTCCTTTTTTTCAACATTTCCTTCTTTCAATATTTCCTTTTGTCAATATTTCCTCTTTTCTTTACTTCCTTTTTTCAATATTTCGTTTTTTCAATATTTCCTTTTTTGAATATTTCCTTTTTTCTATACTTCCTTTTGTCAATATTTCCTTTTTTCAATAATTCCTTTTGTTAATATTTCCTTTTGTCAATATTTCCTTTTGTCAATATTTCCTTTTTTCAATATTTGCGTTTCTCAATATTTCTTTTGTCAATATTTCCTTTTGTCAGTATTTCTTTTTTTTAATATCTTCTTTTTTGAATATTTCCTCTTTTCAATATTTCCTTTTTTGAATATTTCCTCTTTTCTATACTTCCTTTTGTCAATATTTCCTTTTGTAAATATTTTCTTTTTTCAATATTTCCTCTTGTCAATATTTCCTTTTGTCGATAATTCCTTTTTTCAATATTTCCTTTTGTAAATATTTTTTTTTTCAAAATTTCCTTTTCTCAATATTTCCTTTTGTCATAATTTCCTTTTTTCATTATTTCCTTTTTTGAATATTTTCTCTATTCTTTACTTCCTTTTGTCAATTTTCCCTTTTTTGAATATTTTCTCTTTTCTATACTTTCTCTTGTCAATATTTCCTTTTTTCAACATTTCCTTCTTTCAATATTTCCTCTTTTCTTTACTTCATTTTTTCAATATTTCGTTTTTTCAATATTTCCTTTTTTGAATATTTCCTTTTTTCTATACTTCCTTTTGTCAAAATTTCCTTTTGTCATAATTTCCTTTTTTCGATATTTCCTTTTGTTAATATTTCCTTTTGTCAATATTTCCTTTTGTCAATATTTCCTTTTTTCAATATTTGCTTTTTTCAATATTTCCTTTTGTCAATATTTCCTTTTTTTAATATTTTCTTTTTTTAATATTTCCTCTTTTCAAAATTTCCTTTTTTTTGAATATTTCCTGTTTTCTATACTTCCTTTTTTGAATATTTCCTCTTTTCTATTCTTCCTTTTGTCAATATTTCCTCTTGTCAATATTTCCTTTTGTCAATATTTCCTTTTTTTCAATATTTCCTTTTTTGAATATTTCCTTTTCTATTCTTCCTTTTGTCAATATTTCCTTTTGTCAATATTTCCTTTTTTCAATATTTCCTTTTGTCAATATTTCCTTTCGTCAATATTTCCTTTTGTCAACATTTCCTTTTTTCTTTACTTCCGTTTTTCAATACTTCCCTTTTTCAATATTTCCTTCTTTTAATACTTCCTTTTTTTAATATTTCCTCTTTTCAATATTTCCTTTTTTCAATATTTCCTTTTTTCAATATTTTCTTTTTTCCATATTTCCATTTGTCAATATTTCCTTTTTTCAATATTTCCTTTTTTCAATATTTCCTTTTGTCAATATTTCCTTTTGTCAATATTTCCTTTTTTCAATATTTCCTTTTCTCAATATTTCCATTTGTCAATATTTCCTTTTTTCAATTATTCCTATTTTGAATATTTCCTCTTTTCTATACTTCCTTTTGTCATTATTTCCTTTTTTGAATATTTATTCTTTTCTATACTTCCTTTTGTCAATATTTTCTTTTTTCAATATTTCCCTTTGTCAAAATTTCCTCTTTTCTATACTTCCTTTATTCAATATTTCCTTTTGTCAATATTTCCTTTTTTCAATATTTCCTTTTTTGAATATTTCCTCTTTTCTATTCTTCCTTTTGTCAATATTTCCTTTTGTCAATATTTCCTTTTGTCAATATTTCCTTTTGTCAATAATTCCTTTTTTCAATATTTCCTTTTTTGAATATTTCCTCTTTTCTATTCTTCCTTTTGTCAATTTTTCCTATTGTCAATATTTCCTTTTTTCAATATTTCCTTTTGTCAATATTTCCTTTTGTCAATATTTCCTTTTGTCAATATTTCCTTTTGCCAACATTTCCTTTTTTCTATACTTCCGTTTTTCAATATTTCCTTTTTTCAGTATTTCCTTCTTTATATACTTCGTTTTTTCAACATTTCCTTTTTTCAATATTTCCTTTTTTCAATATTTATTTTTTTCAATATTTTCTTTTTTCCATATTTCCTTTTGTCAATATTTCATTTTTTCAATCTTTCCTTTTTTCAATATTTCCTTTTTTCAATATTCCCTTTTGTCAATATTTCCTTTTTTCAATATTTCCTTTTCTCAATATTTCCTCTTGTCAATATTTCCTTTTTTCAATTATTCCTTTTGTGAATATTTCGTCTTTTCTATACTACCTTCTGTCATTTTTTCCTTTTTTGAATATTTCCTCTTTTCTATACTTCCTTTTGTCAATGTTTCCTCTTTTCTATACTTCCTTTATTCAATATTTCCTTTTGTCAATATTTCCTTTTTTCAATATTTCCTTTTTTGAATATTTCCTCTTTCCTTTACTTCCTTTCGTCAATATTTCCTTTTGTCAATATTTGCTTTTTTCAATATTTCCTTTTGTCAATATTTCCTTTTGTCAATATTCCCTTTTTTCAATATTTCCTTTTGAAAATATATTTTTTTTCCAAAATTTCCTTTTCTCAATATTTTCTTTTGTCAATATTTCCTTTTTTCAATATTTCCTTTTTTGAATATTTACTCTTTTCTTTACTTCCTTTTGTCAATATTTCCTTTTTTGAATATTTCCTCTTTTCTATACTTTCTCTTGTCAATATTTCCTTTTTTTCAACATTTCCTTCTTTCAATATTTCCTTTTGTCAATATTTCCTCTTTTCTTTACTTCCTTTTTTCAATATTTCGTTTTTTCAATATTTCCTTTTTTGAATATTTCCTTTTTTCTATACTTCCTTTTGTCAATATTTCCTTTTTTCAATATTTCCTTTTGTTAATATTTCCTTTTGTCAATATTTCCTTTTTTCAATATTTCCTTTTTTCAATATTTGCGTTTCTCAATATTTCTTTTGTCAATATTTCCTTTTGTCAGTATTTCTTTTTTTTAATATCTTCTTTTTTGAATATTTCCTCTTTTCAATATTTCCTTTTTTGAATATTTCCTCTTTTCTATACTTCCTTTTGTCAATATTTCCTTTTGTAAATATTTTCTTTTTTCAATATTTCCTCTTGTCAATATTTCCTTTTGTCAATATTTCCTTTTTTCAATATTTCCTTTTGTAAATATTTTTTTTTTCAAAATTTCCTTTTCTCAATATTTCCTTTTGTCATAATTTCCTTTTTTCATTATTTCCTTTTTTGAATATTTTCTCTATTCTTTACTTCCTTTTGTCAATTTTCCCTTTTTTGAATATTTTCTCTTTTCTATACTTTTTCTTGTCAATATTTCCTTTTTTCAACATTTCCTTCTTTCAATATTTCCTCTTTTCTTTACTTCATTTTTTCAATATTTCGTTTTTTCAATATTTCCTTTTTTGAATATTTCCTTTTTTCTATACTTCCTTTTGTCAAAATTTCCTTTTGTCATAATTTCCTTTTTTCGATATTTCCTTTTGTTAATATTTCCTTTTGTCAATATTTCCTTTTGTCAATATTTCCTTTTTTCAATATTTGCTTTTTTCAATATTTCCTTTTGTCAATATTTCCTTTTTTTAATATTTTCTTTTTTTAATATTTCCTCTTTTCAAAATTTCCTTTTTTGAATATTTCCTGTTTTCTATACTTCCTTTTTTGAATATTTCCTCTTTTCTATTCTTCCTTTTGTCAATATTTCCTCTTGTCAATATTTCCTTTTGTCAATATTTCCTTTTTTCAATATTTCCTTTTTTGAATATTTCCTTTTCTATTCTTCCTTTTGTCAATATTTCCTTTTGTCAATATTTCCTTTTTTCAATATTTCCTTTTGTCAATATTTCCTTTCGTCAATATTTCCTTTTGTCAACATTTCCTTTTTTCTTTACTTCCGTTTTTCAATACTTCCCTTTTTCAATATTTCCTTCTTTTAATACTTCATTTTTTTAATATTTCCTTTTTTCAATATTTCCTTTTTTCAATATTTCCTTTTTTCAATATTTTCTTTTTTCCATATTTCCATTTGTCAATATTTCCTTTTTTCAATATTTCCTTTTTTCAATATTTCCTTTTGTCAATATTTCCTTTTGTCAATATTTCCTTTTTTCAATATTTCCTTTTCTCAATATTTCCATTTGTCAATATTTCCTTTTTTCAATTATTCCTATTTTGAATATTTCCTCTTTTCTATACTTCCTTTTGTCATTATTTCCTTTTTTGAATATTTATTCTTTTCTATACTTCCTTTTGTCAATATTTTCTTTTTTCAATATTTCCCTTTGTCAAAATTTCCTCTTTTCTATACTTCCTTTATTCAATATTTCCTTTTGTCAATATTTCCTTTTTTCAATATTTCCTTTTTTCAATATTTCCTCTTTCCTATATTTACTTTTGTCAATATTTCCTTTTGTCAATTTTTCCTTTTTTCAATATTTCCTTTTGTCAATACTTCCTTTTGTCAATATTTCCTTTTTTCAATATTTCCTTTTGTAAATATTTTTTTTTTCAAAATTTCCTTTTCTCAATATTTCCTTTTGTCAATATTTCCTTTTGTAATATTTCCTTTTTTGAATATTTTCTCTTTTCTTTACTTCCTTTTGTCAATATATTCTTTTTTGAATATTTCCTCTTTTCTATACTTTCTCTTGTCAATATTTCCTTTTTTCAACATTTCCTTCTTTCAATATTTCCTTTTGTCAATATTTCCTCTTTTCTTTACTTCCTTATTTCAAAATTTCGTTTTTTCAATATTTCCTTTTTTGAATATTTCCTTTTTTCTATACTTCCTTTTGTCAATATTTCCTTTTGTCAATATTTCCTTTTTTCAATATTTGCTTTTTTCAATATTTCCTTTTGTCAATATTTCCTTTTGTCAATATTTCCTTTTTTTAATAAGTTCTTTTTTGAATATTTCCTCTTTTCAATATTTCCTTTTTTGAATATTTCCTCTTTTCTATACTACCTTTTTTCAATATTTCCTTTTCTGAATATTTCCTCTTTTCTATACTTACTTTTTTCAATATTTCCTTTTTTCAATATTTCCTATTTTCAATATTTCCTTTTTTGGATATTTCCTCTTTTCTATTCTTCCCTTTGCCAATATTTCCTTTTGTCAATATTTCCTTTTGTCAATATTTCCTCTTTTCAATATTCCTTTTTTGAATATTTCCTCTTTTCTATTCTTCCTTTTGTCAATATTTCCTTTTGTCAATATTTCCTTTTTTCAATATTTCCTTTTGTCAATATTTCCTTTTGTCAACATTTCCTTTTTTCTATACTTCCGTTTTTCAATATTTCCCTTTTTTAATATTTCCTTCTTTTAATACTTCCTTTTTTCAATATTTCCTTCTTTCTATACTTCGTTTTTTCAATATTTCCTTTTTTCAATATTTCCTTTTTTCAATATTTCCTTTTTTCGATATTTCCTTTTTTCAATATTTTCTTTTTTCCATATTTCCTTTTGTCAATATTTCCTTTTTTCAATATTTCTTTTTTTTAATATTTCCTTTTGTCAATATTACCTTTTTTCAATATTTCCTTTTCTCAATATTTCCTTCTTTCTTTACTTCCTTTTTTCAATATTTCCTTTTTTCTATACATCCTTTTTACCATATTTACTTTTGTCAATATTTCCTTTCGTCAATATTTCCTTTTTTCAATATTTCCTTTTCTCAATATTTCCTTTTTTCAATATTTCCTTCTTTCTATACTTCCTTTTTTCAATATTACATTTTTGCAATACTTCATTTTGTCAATATTTCTTTTTTTCAATATTTCCTTTTGTCAATATTTCGTTCTTTCTATACTCCCTTTTTTCAATATTTCCTTTTTTCTATACTTCCTTTTTGCAACATTTCCTTTTGTAAATATTTTTTTTTTCAAAATTTCCTTTTTTCAATATTTCCTTTTGTCAATATTTCCTTTTTTCAATATTTCCTTTTTTCAATATTTTCCCTTTTCTTTACTTCCTTTATCAATATTTTTTTTTTGAATATTTCCTCTTTTCTATACTTTCTCTTGACAATATTTCCCTTTTTCAACATTTCCTTCTTTCAATATTTCCTTTTGTCAATATTTTCTCTTTTCCTTACTTCCTTTTTTCAATATTCCGTTTTTTCAATATTTCCTTTTTTGAATATTTTCTTTTTTTTATACTTCCTTTTGTCAATATTTCCTTTTTTCAATATTTCTTTTTGTTAATATTTCCTTTTGTCAATATTTCCTTTTGTCAATATTACCTTTTTTCATTATTTGCTTTTTTCAATATTTCCTTTTGTCAATATTTCCTTTTGTCAATATTTTCTTTTTTCAACATTTCCTTCTTTCAATATTTCCTTTTGTCAATATTTCCTCTTTTCTTTACTTCCTTTTTTCAATATTTCGTTTTTTCAAAATTTCCTTTTTTGAATATTTCCTTTTTTCTATACTTCCTTTTGTCAATATTTCCTTTTGTCAATATTTCCTTTTTTCAATATTTCCTTTTGTTAATATTTCCATTTGTCAATATTTCCTTTTTTCAATATTTCCTTTTTTCAATATTTGCTTTTTTCAATATTCCCTTTTGTCAATATTTCCTTTTGTCAATATTTCCTTTTTTTAATATTTTCTTTTTTGAATATTTCCTCTTTTCAATATTAACTTTTTTGAATATTTCCTCTTTTCTATACTTCCTTTTTTCAATACTTCCTTTTTTGAATATTTCCTCTTTTCTATACTTACTTTTTTCAATGTTTCCTTTTGTCAATATTTCCTTTTTCCAATATTTCCTTTTTTGAATATTTCCTCTTTTCTATTCTTCTTTTTGTCAATATTTCCTTTTGTCAATATTTCCTTTTGTCAATAATTCCTTTTTTCAATATTTCCTTTTTTGAATATTTCCTCTTTTCTATTCTTCCTTTTGTCAATTTTTCCTATTGTCAATATTTCCTTTTTTCAATATTTCCTTTTGTCAATATTTCCTTTTGTCAATATTTCCTTTTGTCAATATTTCCTTTTGCCAACATTTCCTTTTTTCTATACTTCCGTTTTTCAATATTTCCTTTTTTCAGTATTTCCTTCTTTATATACTTCGTTTTTTCAATATTTCCTTTTTTCAATATTTCCTTTTTTCAATATTTATTTTTTTCAATATTTTCTTTTTTCCATATTTCCTTTTGTCAATATTTCATTTTTTCAATCTTTCCTTTTTTCAATATTCCCTTTTGTCAATATTTCCTTTTTTCAATATTTCCTATTCTCAATATTTCCTCTTGTCAATATTTCCTTTTTTCAATTATTCCTTTTTTGAATATTTCCTCTTTTCTATACTACCTTCTGTCATTTTTTCCTTTTTTGAATATTTCCTCTTTTCTATACTTCCTTTTGTCAATATTTCCTTTTTTAAATATTTCCTTTTTTCAATAATTCCTTTTGTCAATGTTTCCTCTTTTCTATACTTCCTTTATTCAATATTTCCTTTTGTCAATATTTCCTTTTTTCAATATTTCCTTTTTTGAATATTTCCTCTTTCCTTTACTTCCTTTCGTAAATATTTCCATTTGTCAATATTTGCTTTTTTCAATATTTCCTTTTGTCAATATTTCCTTTTGTCAATATTCCCTTTTTTCAATATTTCCTTTTGAAAATATATTTTTTTTCCAAAATTTCCTTTTCTCAATATTTTCTTTTGTCAATATTTCCTTTTTTCAATATTTCCTTTTTTGAATATTTACTCTTTTCTTTACTTCCTTTTGTCAATATTTCCTTTTTTGAATATTTCCTCTTTTCTATACTTTCTCTTGTCAATATTTCCTTTTTTTCAACATTTCCTTCTTTCAATATTTCCTTTTGTCAATATTTCCTCTTTTCTTTACTTCCTTTTTTCAATATTTCGTTTTTTCAATATTTCCTTTTTTGAATATTTCCTTTTTTCTATACTTCCTTTTGTCAATATTTCCTTTTTTCAATATTTCCTTTTGTTAATATTTCCTTTTGTCAATATTTCCTTTTGTCAATATTTCCTTTTTTCAATATTTGCGTTTCTCAATATTTCTTTTGTCAATATTTCCTTTTGTCAGTATTTCTTTTTTTTAATATCTTCTTTTTTGAATATTTCCTCTTTTCAATATTTCCTTTTTTGAATATTTCCTCTTTTCTATACTTCCTTTTGTCAATATTTCCTTTTGTAAATATTTTCTTTTTTCAATATTTCCTCGTGTCAATATTTCCTTTTTCAATATTTCCTTTTTTCAATATTTCCTTTTGTAAATATTTTTTTTTTCAAAATTTCCTTTTCTCAATATTTCCTTTTGTCATAATTTCCTTTTTTCATTATTTCCTTTTTTGAATATTTTCTCTATTCTTTACTTCCTTTTGTCAATTTTCCCTTTTTTGAATATTTTCTCTTTTCTATACTTTCTCTTGTCAATATTTCCTTTTTTCAACATTTCCTTCTTTCAATATTTCCTCTTTTCTTTACTACATTTTTTCAATATTTCGTTTTTTCAATATTTCCTTTTTTGAATATTTCCTTTTTTCTATACTTCCTTTTGTCAAAATTTCCTTTTGTCATAATTTCCTTTTTTCGATATTTCCTTTTGTTAATATTTCCTTTTGTCAATATTTCCTTTTGTCAATATTTCCTTTTTTCAATATTTGCTTTTTTCAATATTTCCTTTTGTCAATATTTCCTTTTTTTAATATTTTCTTTTTTTAATATTTCCTCTTTTCAAAATTTCCTTTTTTGAATATTTCCTGTTTTCTATACTTCCTTTTTTGAATATTTCCTCTTTTCTATTCTTCCTTTTGTCAATATTTCCTCTTGTCAATATTTCCTTTTGTCAATATTTCCTTTTTTCAATATTTCCTTTTTTGAATATTTCCTTTTCTATTCTTCCTTTTGTCAATATTTCCTTTTGTCAATATTTCCTTTTTTCAATATTTCCTTTTGTCAATATTTCCTTTCGTCAATATTTCCTTTTGTCAACATTTCCTTTTTTCTATACTTCCGTTTTTCAATACTTCCCTTTTTCAATATTTCCTTCTTTTAATACTTCCTTTTTTTAATATTTCCTTTTTTCAATATTTCCTTTTTTCAATATTTCCTTTTTTCAATATTTTCTTTTTTCCATATTTCCATTTGTCAATATTTCCTTTTTTCAATATTTCCTTTTTTCAATATTTCCTTTTGTCAATATTTCCTTTTGTCAATATTTCCTTTTTTCAATATTTCCTTTTCTCAATATTTCCTTTTGTCAATATTTCCTTTTTTCAATTATTCCTATTTTGAATATTTCCTCTTTTCTATACTTCCTTTTGTCATTATTTCCTTTTTTGAATATTTATTCTTTTCTATACTTCCTTTTGTCAATATTTTCTTTTTTCAATATTTCCCTTTGTCAAAATTTCCTCTTTTCTATACTTCCTTTATTCAATATTTCCTTTTGTCAATATTTCCTTTTTTCAATATTTCCTTTTTTGAATATTTCCTCTTTCCTATACTTACTTTTGTCAATATTTCCTTTTGTCAATATTTCCTTTTTTCAATATTTCCTTTTGTCAATACTTCCTTTTGTCAATATTTCCTTTTTTCAATATTTCCTTTTGTAAATATTTTTTTTTTCAAAATTTCCTTTTCTCAATATTTCCTTTTGTCAATATTTCCTTTTGTAATATTTCCTTTTTTGAATATTTTCTCTTTTCTTTACTTCCTTTTGTCAATATATTCTTTTTTGAATATTTCCTCTTTTCTATACTTTCTCTTGTCAATATTTCCTTTTTTCAACATTTCCTTTTTTCAATATTTCCTTTTGTCAATACTTCCTTTTGTCAATATTTCCTTTTTTCAATATTTCCTTTTGTAAATATTTTTTTTTTCAAAATTTCCTTTTCTCAATATTTCCTTTTGTTAATATTTCCTTTTGTAATATTTCCTTTTTTGAATATTTTCTCTTTTCTTTACTTCCTTTTGTCAATATTTCCTTTTTTGAATATTTCCTTTTTTCTATACTTCCTTTTGTCAATATTTCCTTTTGTCAATATTTCCTTTTTTCAATATTTGCTTTTTTCAATATTTCCTTTTGTCAATATTTCCTTTTGTCAATATTTCCTTTTTTTAATAAGTTCTTTTTTGAATATTTCGTCTTTTCAATATTTCCTTTTTTGAATATTTCCTCTTTTCTATACTACCTTTTTTCAATATTTCCTTTTCTGAATATTTCCTCTTTTCTATACTTACTTTTTTCAATATTTCCTTTTGTCAATATTTCCTATTTTCAATATTTCCTTTTTTGGATATTTCCTCTTTTCTATTCTTCCCTTTGCCAATATTTCCTTTTGTCAATATTTCCTTTTGTCAATATTTCCTCTTTTCAATATTCCTTTTTTGAATATTTCCTTCTTTCTATACTTCCTTTTTTCAATATTACATTTTTGCAATACTTCATTTTGTCAATATTTCTTTTTTTCAATATTTCCTTTTGTCAATATTTCGTTCTTTCTATACTCCCTTTTTTCAATATTTCCTTTTTTCTATACTTCCTTTTTGCAACATTTCATTTTGTCAATATTTCCTTTTGTCAATATTTCCTTTTTTCAATATTTCCTCTTTTCTATACTTCCTTTTGTCAATATTTCCTTATTTCAATATTTCCTTTTTTCAATATTTCCTTTTGTCAATATTTCCTTTTGTCAATATTTCCTTTTGTCAATTTTTCCTTTTGTTAATATTTCCTTTTTTCAATATTTCCTTTTGTCAATATTTCCTTTTTTCAATATTTCCTTTTGTCAATATTTCCTTTTTTCAATATTTCCTTTTGTCAATATTTCCTTTTGTCATTATTTCCTTTTTTCAATATTTCCTTTTGTCAATATTTCCTTTTGTCAATATTTCCTTTTTTCAATATTTCCTTTTGTCAATATTTCCTTTTGTCAATATTTCCTTTTTTTCATTATTTCCTTTTTTGAATATTTCCTCTTTTCTATTCTTCCTTTTGCCAATATTTCCTTTTGTCAATATTTCCTTTTCTCAATATTTCCTTTTTTCAATATATCCTTCTTTATATACTTCCTTTTTTCAATATTTCCTTTTTGCAATATTTCCTTTTGTCAATATTTCCTTTTTGCAATATTTCCTTTTGTCAATATTTCATTTTGTCCATATTTCCTTTTTTTAATATTTCCTCTTTTCTATTCTTCCTTTTGTCAATATTTCCTTTTTTCAATATTTCCTTTTTTCAATATTTCCTTTTGTCAATATTTCCTTTTGTCAATATTTCTCTTTGTCAATATTTCCTTTTTTCAATATTTTTTTTTGTCAATATTTCCTTTTGTCAATATTTCCTTTTGTCAATATTTCCTTTTTTCAATATTTCCTTTTCTCAATATTTCCTTTTGTCAATATTTCCTTTTTTCAATATTTCCTTTTTTGAATATTTCCTCTTTTTTATACTTCCTTTTCTCAATATTTCCTTTTTTGAATATTTCCTCTTTTCCATATTTCCTTTTGTCAATATTTCCTTTTTTAAATATTGACTTTTTTCAATATTTCCGTTTGTCATTATTTCCTCTTATCAATACTTCCTTTATTCAATATTTCCTTTGGTCAAAATCTCCTTTTTTCAATATTTCCTTTTTTGAATATTTACTCTTTCCTATTCTTCCTTTTGTCATTATTTCCTTTTGTCAATATTTCCTTTTTTCAATATTTCCTTTGGTCAATATTTCCTTGTGTCAATATTTCCTTTTGTCAATATTTCCTTTTTTCAATAATTCCTTTTTTTAATATTTCCTTTTGTCAATATTTCCTTTCGTCAATATTTCCTTTTTTCAATTATTCCTTTTTTGAATATTTCCTTTTTTCTATGCTTCCTTTTGTCAATATTTCCTTTTGTTAATATTATCTTTTTTCATTATTTCCTTTTGTCAATATTCCTTTTTTCAATATTTCCTTTTGTCCATATTTCCTTTTCTCAATATTTCCTTTTTTCAATATTTCCTTTTGTCAATATTTACTTTTGTCAATATTATCTTCTTTCATTATTTCCTTTTGTCAATATTCCTTTTTTCAATATTTCCTTTTGTCCATATTTCCTTTTCTCAATATTTCCTTTTTTCAATGTTTCCTTTTGTCAATATTTACTTTTGTCAATATTTCCTTTTGTCAATATTTCCTTTTTTCAATATTTTCTTTTCTCAATATTTCCTTTTTTCAATATTTCCTTCTTTCTATACTTCCTTTTTTGAATATTTCCTATTGGCAATATTTCTTTTTGTCAATATTTCCTTTTTTCAATTTTTCCTTCTGTCAACATATCCTTCTTTCTATACTTCCTTTTTTCCATAATTCCTTTTTTCTATACTTCCTTCTTGCAATATTTCCTTTTGTCAATATTTCCTTTTTTCAATATTTCCTTTTTTCAATATTTCCTTTTCTCAATATTTCCTTTTTTTAATATTTCCTACATTCTATACTTCCTTTTTTCAATATTTCCTTTTTTCAATTATTCCTTTTTTGAATGTTTCCTCTTTTCTATACTTCCTTTTGTCATTATTTCCTTTTTTGAATATTTCCTCTTTTCTATACTTCCTTTTGTCAATATTTCCTTTTGTCAATATTTCCTCTTTTCTATACTTCCTTTATTCAATATTTCCTTTTGTCAATATTTCCTTTTTTCAATATTTCCTTTTTTGAATATTTCCTCTTTTCTATTCTTCCTTTTGCCAATATTTCCTTTTGTCAATATTTCCTTTTCTCAATATTTCCTTTTTTCAATATATCCTTCTTTATATACTTCCTTTTTTCAATATTTCCTTTTTGCAATATTTCCTTTTGTCAATATTTCCTTTTTACAATATTTCCTTTTGTCAATATTTCCTTCTTTCTATACTTCCTTTTTTCAATATAACCTTTTTTCTATACTTCCTTTTTGCAATATTTCCTTTTGTCAATATTTCCTTTTGTCCATATTTCCTTTTTTTAATATTTCCTCTTTTCTATTCTTCCTTTTGTCAATATTTCCTTTTTTCAATATTTCCTTTTTTCAATATTTCCTTTTGTCAATATTTCCTTTTGTCAATATTTCTCTTTGTCAATATTTCCTTTTTTCAATATTTTTTTTTGTCAATATTTCCTTTTGTCAATATTTCCTTTTGTCAATATTTCCTTTTTTCAATATTTCCTTTTCTCAATATTTCCTTTTGTCAATATTTCCTTTTTTCAATATTTCCTTTTTTTAATATTTCCTCTTTTTTATACTTCCTTTTCTCAATATTTCCTTTTTTGAATATTTCCTCTTTTCCATATTTCCTTTTGTCAATATTTCCTTTTTTAAATATTGACTTTTTTCAATATTTCCGTTTGTCAATATTTCCTCTTTTCTATACTTCCTTTTTTCAATATTTCCTTTTGTCAATATTTCCTTTTTTCAATATTTCCTTTTGTAAATATTTTTTTTTTCAAAATTTCCTTTCCTCAATATTTCCTTATGTCAATATTTCCTTTTGTAATATTTCCTTTTTTGAATATTTTCTCTTTTCTTTACTTCATTTTTGTCAATATATTCTTTTTTGAATATTTCCTCTTTTCTATACTTTCTCTTGTCAATATTTCCTTTTTTCAACATTTCCTTCTTTCAATATTTCCTTTTGTCAATATTTCCTCTTTTCTTTACTTCCTTATTTCAATATTTCGTTTTTTCAATATTTCCTTTTTTGAATATTTCCTTTTTTCTATACTTCCTTTTGTCAATATTTCCTTTTGTCAATATTTCTTTTTTTCAATATTTGCTTTTTTCAATATTTCCTTTTGTCAATATTTCCTTTTGTCAATATTTCCTTTTTTACATTATTTCCTTTTTTGAATATTTCCTCTTTTCTATTCTTCCTTTTGCCAATATTTCCTTTTGTCAAAATCTCCTTTTTTCAATATTTCCTTTTTTGAATATTTACTCTTTCCTATTCTTCCTTTTGTCATTATTTCCTTTTGTCAATATTTCCTTTTTTCAATATTTCCTTTGGTCAATATTTCCTTGTGTCAATATTTCCTTTTGTCAATATTTCCTTTTTTCAATAATTCCTTTTTTTAATATTTCCTTTTGTCAATATTTCCTTTCGTCAATATTTCCTTTTTTCAATTATTCCTTTTTTGAATATTTCCTTTTTTCTATGCTTCCTTTTGTCAATATTTCCTTTTGTTAATATTATCTTTTTTCATTATTTCCTTTTGTCAATATTCCTTTTTTCAATATTTCCTTTTGTCCATATTTCCTTTTCTCAATATTTCCTTTTTTCAATATTTCCTTTTGTCAATATTTACTTTTGTCAATATTATCTTCTTTCATTATTTCCTTTTGTCAATATTCCTTTTTTCAATATTTCCTTTTGTCCATATTTCCTTTTCTCAATATTTCCTTTTTTCAATGTTTCCTTTTGTCAATATTTACTTTTGTCAATATTTCCTTTTGTCAATATTTCCTTTTTTCAATATTTTCTTTTCTCAATATTTCCTTTTTTCAATATTTCCTTCTTTCTATACTTCCTTTTTTGAATATTTCCTATTGGCAATATTTCTTTTTGTCAATATTTCCTTTTTTCAATTTTTCCTTCTGTCAACATATCCTTCTTTCTATACTTCCTTTTTTCCATAATTCCTTTTTTCTATACTTCCTTCTTGCAATATTTCCTTTTGTCAATATTTCCTTTTTTCAATATTTCCTTTTTTCAATATTTCCTTTTCTCAATATTTCCTTTTTTTAATATTTCCTACATTCTATACTTCCTTTTTTCAATATTTCCTTTTTTCAATTATTCCTTTTTTGAATGTTTCCTCTTTTCTATACTTCCTTTTGTCATTATTTCCTTTTTTGAATATTTCCTCTTTTCTATACTTCCTTTTGTCAATATTTCCTTTTGTCAATATTTCCTCTTTTCTATACTTCCTTTATTCAATATTTCCTTTTGTCAATATTTCCTTTTTTCAATATTTCCTTTTTTGAATATTTCCTCTTTCCTATACTTACTTTTGTCAATATTTCCTTTTGTCAATATTTCCTTTTTTCAATATTTCCTTTTGTCAATACTTCCTTTTGTCAATATTTCCTTTTTTCAATATTTCCTTTTCTCAATATTTCCTCTTGTCAATATTTCCTTTTTTCAATTATTCCTTTTTTGAATATTTCCTCTTTTCTATACTACCTTCTGTCATTTTTTCCTTTTTTGAATATTTCCTCTTTTCTATACTTCCTTTTGTCAATATTTCCTTTTGTAAATATTTTCTTTTTTCAATATTTCCTCTTGTCAATATTTCCTTTTGTCAATATTTCCTTTTTTCAATATTTCCTTTTGTAAATATTTTTTTTTTCAAAATTTCCTTTTCTCAATATTTCCTTTTGTCATAATTTCCTTTTTTCATTATTTCCTTTTTTGAATATTTTCTCTATTCTTTACTTCCTTTTGTCAATTTTCCCTTTTTTGAATATTTTCTCTTTTTTATACTTTCTCTTGTCAATATTTCCTTTTTTCAACATTTCCTTCTTTCAATATTTCCTCTTTTCTTTACTTCATTTTTTCAATATTTCGTTTTTTCAATATTTCCTTTTTTGAATATTTCCTTTTTTCTATACTTCCTTTTGTCAAAATTTCCTTTTGTCATAATTTCCTTTAACGATATTTCCTTTTGTTAATATTTCCTTTTGTCAATATTTCCTTTTGTCAATATTTCCTTTTTTCAATATTTGCTTTTTTCAATATTTCCTTTTGTCAATATTTCCTTTTTTTAATATTTTCTTTTTTTAATATTTCCTCTTTTCAAAATTTCCTTTTTTGAATATTTCCTGTTTTCTATACTTCCTTTTTTGAATATTTCCTCTTTTCTATTCTTCCTTTTGTCAATATTTCCTCTTGTCAATATTTCCTTTTGTCAATATTTCCTTTTTTCAATATTTCCTTTTTTGAATATTTCCTTTTCTATTCTTCCTTTTGTCAATATTTCCTTTTGTCAATATTTCCTTTTTTCAATATTTCCTTTTGTCAATATTTCCTTTTGTCAATATTTCCTTTTGTCAACATTTCCTTTTTTCTATACTTCCGTTTTTCAATATTTCCCTTTTTCAATATTTCCTTCTTTTAATACTTCCTTTTTTTAATATTTCCTTTTTTCAATATTTCCTTTTTTCAATATTTCCTTTTTTCAATATTTTCTTTTTTCCATATTTCCATTTGTCAATATTTCCTTTTTTCAATATTTCCTTTTTTCAATATTTCCTTTTGTCAATATTTCCTTTTGTCAATATTTCCTTTTTTCAATATTTCCTTTTCTCAATATTTCCTTTTGTCAATATTTCCTTTTTTCAATTATTCCTATTTTGAATATTTCCTCTTTTCTATACTTCCTTTTGTCATTATTTCCTTTTTTGAATATTTATTCTTTTCTATACTTCCTTTTGTCAATATTTTCTTTTTTCAATATTTCCCTTTGTCGAAATTTCCTCTTTTCTATACTTCCTTTATTCAATATTTCCTTTTGTCAATATTTCCTTTTTTCAATATTTCCTTTTTTGAATATTTCCTCTTTCCTATACTTACTTTTGTCAATATTTCCTTTTGTCAATATTTCCTTTTTTCAATATTTCCTTTTGTCAATACTTCCTTTTGTCAATATTTCCTTTTTTCAATATTTCCTTTTGTAAATATTTTTTTTTTCAAAATTTCCTTTTCTCAATATTTCCTTTTGTCAATATTTCCTTTTGTAATATTTCCTTTTTTGAATATTTTCTCTTTTCTTTACTTCCTTTTGTCAATATATTCTTTTTTGAATATTTCCTCTTTTCTATACTTTCTCTTGTCAATATTTCCTTTTTTCAACATTTCCTTCTTTCAATATTTCCTTTTGTCAATATTTCCTCTTTTCTTTACTTCCTTATTTCAATATTTCCTTTTTTCAATATTTCCTTTTGTCAATATTTCCTTTTTTCTATACTTCCTTTTGTAAATATTTCCTTTTGTCAATATTTCCTTTTTTCAATATTTGCTTTTTTCAATATTTCCTTTTGTCAATATTTCCTTTTGTCAATATTTCCTTTTTTTAATAAGTTCTTTTTTGAATATTTCCTCTTTTCAATATTTCCTTTTTTGAATATTTCCTCTTTTCTATACTACTTTTTTTCAATATTTCCTTTTCTGAATATTTCCTCTTTTCTATACTTACTTTTTTCAATATTTCCTTTTATCAATATTTCCTATTTTCAATATTTCCTTTTTTGGATATTTCCTCTTTTCTATTCTTCCCTTTGCCAATATTTCCTTTTGTCAATATTTCCTTTTGTCAATATTTCCTCTTTTCAATATTCCTTTTTTGAATATTTCCTCTTTTCTATTCTTCCTTTTGTCAATATTTCCTTTTGTCAATATTTCCTTTTTTCAATATTTCCTTTTGTCAATATTTCCTTTTGTCAACATTTCCTTTTTTCTATACTTCCGTTTTTCAATATTTCCCTTTTTTAATATTTCCTTCTTTTAATACTTCCTTTTTTCAATATTTCCTTCTTTCTATACTTCGTTTTTTCAATATTTCCTTTTTTCAATATTTCCTTTTTTCAATATTTCCTTTTTTCAATATTTCCTTTTTTCAATATTTTCTTTTTTCCATATTTCCTTTTGTCAATATTTCCTTTTCTCAATATTTCCTTTTTTCAATATTTCCTCTTGTCAATATCTCCTTTTGTCAATATTTCCTTTTGTCATTATTTCCTTTTTTCAATATTTCCTTTTGTTAATATTTCCTTTTGTCAATATTTCCTTTTGTCAATATTTCCTTTTTTCAATATTTCCTTTTGTCAATATTTCCTTTTGTCAATATTTCCTTTTTTACATTATTTCCTTTTTTGAATATTTCCTCTTTTCTATTCTTCCTTTTGCCAATATTTCCTTTTGTCAATATTTCCTTTTCTCAATATTTCCTTTTTTCAATATATCCTTCTTTATATACTTCCTTTTTTCAATATTTCCTTTTTGCAATATTTCCTTTTGTCAATATTTCCTTTTTACAATATTTCCTTTTGTCAATATTTCCTTCTTTCTATACTTCCTTTTTTCAATATAACCTTTTTTCTATACTTCCTTTTTGCAATATTTCCTTTTGTCAATATTTCCTTTTGTCCATATTTCCTTTTTTTAATATTTCCTCTTTTCTATTCTTCCTTTTGTCAATATTTCCTTTTTTCAATATTTCCTTTTTTCAATATTTCCTTTTGTCAATATTTCCTTTTGTCAATATTTCTCTTTGTCAATATTTCCTTTTTTCAATATTTTTTTTTGTCAATATTTCCTTTTGTCAATATTTCCTTTTGTCAATATTTCCTTTTTTCAATATTTCCTTTTCTCAATATTTCCTTTTGTCAATATTTCCTTTTTTCAATATTTCCTTTTTTTAATATTTCCTCTTTTTTATACTTCCTTTTCTCAATATTTCCTTTTTTGAATATTTCCTCTTTTCCATATTTCCTTTTGTCAATATTTCCTTTTTTAAATATTGACTTTTTTCAATATTTCCGTTTGTCAATATTTCCTCTTTTCTATACTTCCTTTTGTCAATGTTTCCTCTTTTCTATACTTCCTTTATTCAATATTTCCTTTTGTCAATATTTCCTTTTTTCAATATTTCCTTTTGTAAATATTTTTTTTTTCAAAATTTCCTTTCCTCAATATTTCCTTATGTCAATATTTCCTTTTGTAATATTTCCTTTTTTGAATATTTTCTCTTTTCTTTACTTCATTTTTGTCAATATATTCTTTTTTGAATATTTCCTCTTTTCTATACTTTCTCTTGTCAATATTTCCTTTTTTCAACATTTCCTTCTTTCAATATTTCCTTTTGTCAATATTTCCTCTTTTCTTTACTTCCTTATTTCAATATTTCGTTTTTTCAATATTTCCTTTTTTGAATATTTCCTTTTTTCTATACTTCCTTTTGTCAATATTTCCTTTTGTCAATATTTCTTTTTTTCAATATTTTCTTTTTTCAATATTTCCTTTTGTCAATATTTCCTTTTGTCAATATTTCCTTTTTTACATTATTTCCTTTTTTGAATATTTCCTCTTTTCTATTCTTCCTTTTGCCAATATTTCCTTTTGTCAATATTTCCTTTTCTCAATATTTCCTTTTTTCAATATATCCTTCTTTATATACTTCCTTTTTTCAATATTTCCTTTTTGCAATATTTCCTTTTGTCAATATTTCCTTTTTTCAATTATTCCTTTTTTGAATATTTCCTCTTTTCTATACTACCTTCTGTCATTTTTTCCTTTTTTGAATATTTCCTCTTTTCTATACTTCCTTTTGTCAATATTTCCTTTTGTAAATATTTTCTTTTTTCAATATTTCCTCTTGTCAATATTTCCTTTTGTCAATATTTCCTTTTTTCAATATTTCCTTTTGTAAATATTTTTTTTTTCAAAATTTCCTTTTCTCAATATTTCCTTTTGTCATAATTTCCTTTTTTCATTATTTCCTTTTTTGAATATTTTCTCTATTCTTTACTTCCTTTTGTCAATTTTCCCTTTTTTGAATATTTTCTCTTTTTTATACTTTCTCTTGTCAATATTTCCTTTTTTCAACATTTCCTTCTTTCAATATTTCCTCTTTTCTTTACTTCATTTTTTCAATATTTCGTTTTTTCAATATTTCCTTTTTTGAATATTTCCTTTTTTCTATACTTCCTTTTGTCAAAATTTCCTTTTGTCATAATTTCCTTTAACGATATTTCCTTTTGTTAATATTTCCTTTTGTCAATATTTCCTTTTGTCAATATTTCCTTTTTTCAATATTTGCTTTTTTCAATATTTCCTTTTGTCAATATTTCCTTTTTTTAATATTTTCTTTTTTTAATATTTCCTCTTTTCAAAATTTCCTTTTTTGAATATTTCCTGTTTTCTATACTTCCTTTTTTGAATATTTCCTCTTTTCTATTCTTCCTTTTGTCAATATTTCCTCTTGTCAATATTTCCTTTTGTCAATATTTCCTTTTTTCAATATTTCCTTTTTTGAATATTTCCTTTTCTATTCTTCCTTTTGTCAATATTTCCTTTTGTCAATATTTCCTTTTTTCAATATTTCCTTTTGTCAATATTTCCTTTTGTCAATATTTCCTTTTGTCAACATTTCCTTTTTTCTATACTTCCGTTTTTCAATATTTCCCTTTTTCAATATTTCCTTCTTTTAATACTTCCTTTTTTTAATATTTCCTTTTTTCAATATTTCCTTTTTTCAATATTTCCTTTTTTCAATATTTTCTTTTTTCCATATTTCCATTTGTCAATATTTCCTTTTTTCAATATTTCCTTTTTTCAATATTTCCTTTTGTCAATATTTCCTTTTGTCAATATTTCCTTTTTTCAATATTTCCTTTTCTCAATATTTCCTTTTGTCAATATTTCCTTTTTTCAATTATTCCTATTTTGAATATTTCCTCTTTTCTATACTTCCTTTTGTCATTATTTCCTTTTTTGAATATTTATTCTTTTCTATACTTCCTTTTGTCAATATTTTCTTTTTTCAATATTTCCCTTTGTCGAAATTTCCTCTTTTCTATACTTCCTTTATTCAATATTTCCTTTTGTCAATATTTCCTTTTTTCAATATTTCCTTTTTTGAATATTTCCTCTTTCCTATACTTACTTTTGTCAATATTTCCTTTTGTCAATATTTCCTTTTTTCAATATTTCCTTTTGTCAATACTTCCTTTTGTCAATATTTCCTTTTTTCAATATTTCCTTTTGTAAATATTTTTTTTTTCAAAATTTCCTTTTCTCAATATTTCCTTTTGTCAATATTTCCTTTTGTAATATTTCCTTTTTTGAATATTTTCTCTTTTCTTTACTTCCTTTTGTCAATATATTCTTTTTTGAATATTTCCTCTTTTCTATACTTTCTCTTGTCAATATTTCCTTTTTTCAACATTTCCTTCTTTCAATATTTCCTTTTGTCAATATTTCCTCTTTTCTTTACTTCCTTATTTCAATATTTCGTTTTTTCAATATTTCCTTTTTTGAATATTTCCTTTTTTCTATACTTCCTTTTGTAAATATTTCCTTTTGTCAATATTTCCTTTTTTCAATATTTGCTTTTTTCAATATTTCCTTTTGTCAATATTTCCTTTTGTCAATATTTCCTTTTTTTAATAAGTTCTTTTTTGAATATTTCCTCTTTTCAATATTTCCTTTTTTGAATATTTCCTCTTTTCTATACTACTTTTTTTCAATATTTCCTTTTCTGAATATTTCCTCTTTTCTATACTTACTTTTTTCAATATTTCCTTTTATCAATATTTCCTATTTTCAATATTTCCTTTTTTGGATATTTCCTCTTTTCTATTCTTCCCTTTGCCAATATTTCCTTTTGTCAATATTTCCTTTTGTCAATATTTCCTCTTTTCAATATTCCTTTTTTGAATATTTCCTCTTTTCTATTCTTCCTTTTGTCAATATTTCCTTTTGTCAATATTTCCTTTTTTCAATATTTCCTTTTGTCAATATTTCCTTTTGTCAACATTTCCTTTTTTCTATACTTCCGTTTTTCAATATTTCCCTTTTTTAATATTTCCTTCTTTTAATACTTCCTTTTTTCAATATTTCCTTCTTTCTATACTTCGTTTTTTCAATATTTCCTTTTTTCAATATTTCCTTTTTTCAATATTTCCTTTTTTCAATATTTCCTTTTTTCAATATTTTCTTTTTTCCATATTTCCTTTTGTCAATATTTCCTTTTCTCAATATTTCCTTTTTTCAATATTTCCTCTTGTCAATATCTCCTTTTGTCAATATTTCCTTTTGTCATTATTTCCTTTTTTCAATATTTCCTTTTGTTAATATTTCCTTTTGTCAATATTTCCTTTTGTCAATATTTCCTTTTTTCAATATTTCCTTTTGTCAATATTTCCTTTTGTCAATATTTCCTTTTTTACATTATTTCCTTTTTTGAATATTTCCTCTTTTCTATTCTTCCTTTTGCCAATATTTCCTTTTGTCAATATTTCCTTTTCTCAATATTTCCTTTTTTCAATATATCCTTCTTTATATACTTCCTTTTTTCAATATTTCCTTTTTGCAATATTTCCTTTTGTCAATATTTCCTTTTTACAATATTTCCTTTTGTCAATATTTCCTTCTTTCTATACTTCCTTTTTTCAATATAACCTTTTTTCTATACTTCCTTTTTGCAATATTTCCTTTTGTCAATATTTCCTTTTGTCCATATTTCCTTTTTTTAATATTTCCTCTTTTCTATTCTTCCTTTTGTCAATATTTCCTTTTTTCAATATTTCCTTTTTTCAATATTTCCTTTTGTCAATATTTCCTTTTGTCAATATTTCTCTTTGTCAATATTTCCTTTTTTCAATATTTTTTTTTGTCAATATTTCCTTTTGTCAATATTTCCTTTTGTCAATATTTCCTTTTTTCAATATTTCCTTTTCTCAATATTTCCTTTTGTCAATATTTCCTTTTTTCAATATTTCCTTTTTTTAATATTTCCTCTTTTTTATACTTCCTTTTCTCAATATTTCCTTTTTTGAATATTTCCTCTTTTCCATATTTCCTTTTGTCAATATTTCCTTTTTTAAATATTGACTTTTTTCAATATTTCCGTTTGTCAATATTTCCTCTTTTCAATACTTCCTTTATTCAATATTTCCTTTTGTCAATATTTCCTTTTTTCAATATTTCCTTTTGTAAATATTTTTTTTTTCAAAATTTCCTTTCCTCAATATTTCCTTATGTCAATATTTCCTTTTGTAATATTTCCTTTTTTGAATATTTTCTCTTTTCTTTACTTCATTTTTGTCAATATATTCTTTTTTGAATATTTCCTCTTTTCTATACTTTCTCTTGTCAATATTTCCTTTTTTCAACATTTCCTTCTTTCAATATTTCCTTTTGTCAATATTTCCTCTTTTCTTTACTTCCTTATTTCAATATTTCGTTTTTTCAATATTTCCTTTTTTGAATATTTCCTTTTTTCTATACTTCCTTTTGTCAATATTTCCTTTTGTCAATATTTCTTTTTTTCAATATTTGCTTTTTTCAATATTTCCTTTTGTCAATATTTCCTTTTGTCAATATTTCCTTTTTTTAATAAGTTCTTTTTTGAATATTTCCTCTTTTCAATATTTCCTTTTTTGAATATTTCCTCTTTCCTATACTACCTTTTTTCAATATTTCCTTTCCTGAATATTTCCTCTTTTCTATACTTACTTTTTTCAATATTTCCTTTTGTCAATATTTCCTATTTTCAATATTTCCTTTTTTGGATATTTCCTCTTTTCTATTCTTCCCTTTGCCAATATTTCCTTTTGTCAATATTTCCTTTTGTCAATATTTCCTCTTTTCAATATTCCTTCTTTGAATATTTCCTCTTTTCTATTCTTCCTTTTGTCAATATTTCCTTTTGTCAATATTTCCTTTTTTCAATATTTCCTTTTGTCAATATTTCCTTTTGTCAACATTTCCTTTTTTCTATACTTCCGTTTTTCAATATTTCCCTTTTTTAATATTTCCTTCTTTTAATACTCCTTTTTTCAATATTTCCTTCTTTCTATACTTCGTTTTTTCAATATTTCCTTTTTACAATATTTCCTTTTTTCAATATTTCCTTTTTTCAATATTTCCTTTTTTCAATATTTTCTTTTTTCCATATTTCCTTTTGTCAATATTTTCTTTTTTCAATATTTCTTTTTTTTAATATTTCCTTTTGTCAATATTACCTTTTTTCAATATTTCCTTTTCTCAATATTTCCTTCTTTCTTTACTTCCTTTTTTCAATATTTCCATTTTTCTATACATCCTTTTTACCATATTTACTTTTGTCAATATTTCCTTTCGTCAATATTTCCTTTTTTCAATATTTCCTTTTCTCAAATTTCCTTTTTTCAATATTTCCTTCTTTCTATACTTCCTTTTTTCAATATTACATTTTTGCAATACTTCATTTTGTCAATATTTCTTTTTTTCAATATTCCTTTTGTCAATATTTCGTTCTTTCTATACTCCCTTTTTTCAATATTTCCTTTTTTCTATACTTCCTTTTTGCAACATTTCATTTTGTCAATATTTCCTTTTGTCAATATTTCCTTTTTTCAATATTTCCTCTTTTCTATACTTCCTTTTGTCAATATTTTCTTTTTTCAATATTTCCTTTTTTCAATATTTCCTTTTGTCAATTTTTCCTTTTGTCAATATTTCTCTTTGTCAATATTTCCTTTTTTCAATATTTCCTTTTGTCAATATTTCCTCTTGTCAATATTTCCTTTTGTCAATTTTTCCTTTTGTCAATATTTCTTTTTTTCAATATTTCCTTTTGTAAATATTTCCTTTTTTCAATATTTGCTTTGTAAATATTTCCTTTTGTCAATATTTCTTTTTTTCTATACTTCCTTTTTTCAATATTTCCGTTTTTGAATATTTACTCTTTTCTATGCTTCCTTTTGTCAATATTTCTTTTTGTCAATATTTCCTTTTTTCAATATTTCCTTTTGTCAATATTCCTTTTTTCAATATTTCCTTTTGTCAATATTTCCTTTTCTCAATATTTCCTTTTTTCAATATTTCCTTTTGTCAATATCTCCTTTTGTCAATATTTCCTTTTGTCATTATTTCCTTTTTTCAATATTTCCTTTTGTTAATATTTCCTTTTGTCAATATTTCCTTTTGTCAATATTTCCTTTTTTCAATATTTCCTTTTGTCAATATTTCCTTTTGTCTATATTTCCTTTTTTACATTATTTCCTTTTTTGAATATTTCCTCTTTTCTATTCTTCCTTTTGCCAACATTTCCTTTTGTCAATATTTCCTTTTCTCAATATTTCCTTTTTTCAATATATCCTTCTTTATATACTTCCTTTTTTCAATATTTCCTTTTTGCAATATTTCCTTTTGTCAATATTTCCTTTTTTCAATATTTCCTTTTGTCAATATTTCCTTCTTTCTATACTTCCTTTTTTCAATATAACCTTTTTTCTATACTTCCTTTTTGCAATATTTCCTTTTGTCAATATTTCCTTTTGTCCATATTTCCTTTTTTTAATATTTCCTCTTTTCTATTCTTCCTTTTGTCAATATTTCCTTTTTTCAATATTTCCTTTTTTCAATATTTCCTTTTGTCAATATTTCCTTTTGTCAATATTTCCTTTTTTCAATATTTCCTTTTCTCAATATTTCCTTTTGTCAATATTTCCTTTTGTCAATATTTCTCTTTGTCAATATTTCCTTTTTTCAATATTTTTTTTTGTCAATATTTCCTTTTGTCAATATTTCCTTTTGTCAATATTTCCTTTTTTCAATATTTCCTTTTCTCAATATTTCCTTTTGTCAATATTTCCTTTTTTCAATATTTCCTTTTTTTAATATTTCCTCTTTTTTATACTTCCTTTTCTCAATATTTCCTTTTTTGAATATTTCCTCTTTTCCATATTTCCTTTTGTCAATATTTCCTTTTTTAAATATTGACTTTTTTCAATATTTCCGTTTGTCAATATTTCCTCTTTTCAATACTTCCTTTATTCAATATTTCCTTTTGTCAATATTTCCTTTTTTCAATATTTCCTTTTGTAAATATTTTTTTTTTCAAAATTTCCTTTTCTCAATATTTCCTTATGTCAATATTTCCTTTTGTAATATTTCCTTTTTTGAATATTTTCTCTTTTCTTTACTTCATTTTTGTCAATATATTCTTTTTTGAATATTTCCTCTTTTCTATACTTTCTCTTGTCAATATTTCCTTTTTTCAACATTTCCTTCTTTCAATATTTCCTTTTGTCAATATTTCCTCTTTTCTTTACTTCCTTATTTCAATATTTCGTTTTTTCAATATTTCCTTTTTTG
Source organism: Ischnura elegans (assembly GCF_921293095.1). Classification (NCBI taxonomy): domain Eukaryota; kingdom Metazoa; phylum Arthropoda; class Insecta; order Odonata; family Coenagrionidae; genus Ischnura; species Ischnura elegans. The sequence goes on from NW_025791713.1 coordinate 91,801, forward strand.
AATATTTCCTTTTTTCTATACTTCCTTTTGTCAATATTTCCTTTTGTCAATATTTCCTTTTTTCAATATTTGCTTTTTTCAATATTTCCTTTTGTCAATATTTCCTTTTTTTAATAAGTTCTTTTTTGAATATTTCCTCTTTTCAATATTTCCTTTTTTGAATATTTCCTCTTTCCTATACTACCTTTTTTCAATATTTCCTTTCCTGAATATTTCCTCTTTTCTATACTTACTTTTTTCAATATTTCCTTTTGTCAATATTTCCTATTTTCAATATTTCCTTTTTTGGATATTTCCTCTTTTCTATTCTTCCCTTTGCCAATATTTCCTTTTGTCAATATTTCCTTTTGTCAATATTTCCTCTTTTCAATATTCCTTCTTTGAATATTTCCTCTTTTCTATTCTTCCTTTTGTCAATATTTCCTTTTGTCAATATTTCCTTTTTTCAATATTTCCTTTTGTCAATATTTCCTTTTGTCAACATTTCCTTTTTTCTATACTTCCGTTTTTCAATATTTCCCTTTTTTAATATTTCCTTCTTTTAATACTCCTTTTTTCAATATTTCCTTCTTTCTATACTTCGTTTTTTCAATATTTCCTTTTTACAATATTTCCTTTTTTCAATATTTCCTTTTTTCAATATTTCCTTTTTTCAATATTTTCTTTTTTCCATATTTCCTTTTGTCAATATTTTCTTTTTTCAATATTTCTTTTTTTAAATATTTCCTTTTGTCAATATTACCTTTTTTCAATATTTCCTTTTCTCAATATTTCCTTCTTTCTTTACTTCCTTTTTTCAATATTTCCATTTTTCTATACATCCTTTTTACCATATTTACTTTTGTCAATATTTCCTTTCGTCAATATTTCCTTTTTTCAATATTTCCTTTTCTCAAATTTCCTTTTTTCAATATTTCCTTCTTTCTATACTTCCTTTTTTCAATATTACATTTTTGCAATACTTCATTTTGTCAATATTTCTTTTTTTCAATAATCCTTTTGTCAATATTTCGTTCTTTCTATACTCCCTTTTTTCAATATTTCCTTTTTTCTATACTTCCTTTTTGCAACATTTCATTTTGTCAATATTTCCTTTTGTCAATATTTCCTTTTTTCAATATTTCCTCTTTTCTATACTTCCTTTTGTCAATATTTTCTTTTTTCAATATTTCCTTTTTTCAATATTTCCTTTTGTCAATTTTTCCTTTTGTCAATATTTCTCTTTGTCAATATTTCCTTTTTTCAATATTTCCTTTTGTCAATATTTCCTCTTGTCAATATTTCCTTTTGTCAATTTTTCCTTTTGTCAATATTTCTTTTTTTCAATATTTCCTTTTGTAAATATTTCCTTTTTTCAATATTTGCTTTGTAAATATTTCCTTTTGTCAATATTTCTTTTTTTCTATACTTCCTTTTTTCAATATTTCCGTTTTTGAATATTTACTCTTTTCTATGCTTCCTTTTGTCAATATTTCTTTTTGTCAATATTTCCTCTTTTCAATATTTCCTTTTGTCAATATTCCTTTTTTCAATATTTCCTTTTGTCAATATTTCCTTTTCTCAATATTTCCTTTTTTCAATATTTCCTTTTGTCAATATCTCCTTTTGTCAATATTTCCTTTTGTCATTATTTCCTTTTTTCAATATTTCCTTTTGTTAATATTTCCTTTTGTCAATATTTCCTTTTGTCAATATTTCCTTTTTTCAATATTTCCTTTTGTCAATATTTCCTTTTGTCTATATTTCCTTTTTTACATTATTTCCTTTTTTGAATATTTCCTCTTTTCTATTCTTCCTTTTGCCAACATTTCCTTTTGTCAATATTTCCTTTTCTCAATATTTCCTTTTTTCAATATATCCTTCTTTATATACTTCCTTTTTTCAATATTTCCTTTTTGCAATATTTCATTTTGTCAATATTTCCTTTTTTCAATATTTCCTTTTGTCAATATTTCCTTCTTTCTATACTTCCTTTTTTCAATATAACCTTTTTTCTATACTTCCTTTTTGCAATATTTCCTTTTGTCAATATTTCCTTTTGTCCATATTTCCTTTTTTTAATATTTCCTCTTTTCTATTCTTCCTTTTGTCAATATTTCCTTTTTTCAATATTTCCTTTTTTCAATATTTCCTTTTGTCAATATTTCCTTTTGTCAATATTTCCTTTTTTCAATATTTCCTTTTCTCAATATTTCCTTTTGTCAATATTTCCTTTTTTCAATATTTCCTTTTTTGAATATTTCCTCTTTTTTATACTTCCTTTTCTCAATATTTCCTTTTTTGAATATTTCCTCTTTTCTATATTTCCTTTTGTCAATATTTCCTTTTTTAAATATTGACTTTTTTCAATATTTCCGTTTGTCAATATTTCCTCTTTTCAATACTTCCTTTATTCAATATTTCCTTTTGTCAATATTTCCTTTTTTCAATATTTCCTTTTTTGAATATTTACTCTTTCCTATACTTCCTTTTGTCATTATTTCCTTTTGTCAATATTTCCTTTTTCAATATTTCCTTTGGTCAATATCTCCTTGTGTCAATATTTCCTTTTGTCAATATTTCCTTTTTTCAATATATCCTTTTTTTAATATTTCCTTTTGTCAATATTTCCTTTCGTCAATATTTCCTTTTTTCAATTATTCCTTTTTTGAATATTTCCTTTTTTCTATGCTTCCTTTTGTCAATATTTCCTTTTGTTAATATTATCTTTTTTCATTATTTCCTTTTGTCAATATTCCTTTTTTCAATATTTCCTTTTGTCCATATTTCATTTTCTCAATATTTCCTTTTTTCAATATTTCCTTTTGTCAATATTTACTTTTGTCAATATTATCTTTTTTCATTATTTCCTTTTGTCAATATTCCTTTTTTCAATATTTCCTTTTGTCCATATTTCCTTTTCTCAATATTTCCTTTTTTCAATGTTTCCTTTTGTCAATATTTACTTCTGTCAATATTTCCTTTTGTCAATATTTCCTTTTTTCAATATTTTCTTTTCTCAATATTTCCTTTTTTCAATATTTCCTTCTTTCTATACTTCCTTTTTTGAATATTTCCTTTTGGCAATATTTCTTTTTGTCAATATTTCCTTTTTTCAATTTTTCCTTTTGTCAACATATCCTTCTTTCTATACTTCCTTTTTTCCATAATTCCTTTTTTCTATACTTCCTTCTTGCAATATTTCCTTTTGTCAATATTTCCTTTTGTCAATATTTCCTTTTTTCAATATTTCCTTTTCTCAATATTTCCTTTTTATAATATTTCCTACATTCTATACTTCCTTTTTTCAATATTTCCTTTTGTCAATATTTCCTTTTTTCAATTATTCCTTTTTTGAATATTTCCTCTTTTCTATACTTCCTTTTGTCATTATTTCCTTTTTTGAATATTTCCTCTTTTCTATACTTTCTTTTGTCAATATTTCCTTTTGTCAATATTTCCTCTTTTCTATACTTCCTTTATTCAATATTTCCTTTTGTCAATATTTCCTTTTTTGAATATTTCCTTTTTTGAATATTTCCTCTTTCCTATACTTCCTTTTGTCAATATTTCTTTTTGACAATATTTCCTTTTTTCAATATTTCCTTTTGTCAATAATTGCTTTTGTCAATATTTCCTTTTTTCAATATTTCCTTTTGTAAATATTTTTTTTTTCAAAATTTCCTTTTCTTAATATTTCCTTTTGTCAATATTTCCTTTTTTCAATATTTCCTTTTTTGAATATTTCCTTTTTTCTATACTTTCTCTTGTCAATATTTCCTTTTTTCAACATTTCCTTCTTTCAATATTTCCTTTTGTCAATATTTCCTCTTTTCTTTACTTCCTTTTTTCAATATTTCGTTTTTTCAATATTTCCTTTTTTGAATATTTCCTTTTTTCTATACTTCCTTATGTCAATATTTCCTTTTGTCAATATTTCCTTTTTTCAATATTTCCTTTTGTTAATGTTTCCTTTTGTCAATATTTCCTTTTTTCAATATTTGCTTTTTTCAATATTTCCTTTTGTCAATATTTCCTTGTGTCAATATTTCCTTATTTTAATATTTTCTTTTTTGAATATTTCCTCTTTCCAATATTTCCTTTTTTGAATATTTCCTCTTTTCTATACTTCCTTTTTTCAATATTTCCTTTTTTGAATATTTCCTCTTTTCTTTACTTACTTTTTTCAATATTTCCTTTTGTCAATATTTCCTATTTTCAATATTTCCTTTTTTGAATATTTCCTCTTTTTTATACTTCCTTTTCTCAATATTTCCTTTTTTGAATATTTCCTCTTTTCTATATTTCCTTTTGTCAATATTTCCTTTTTTAAATATTGACTTTTTTCAATATTTCCGTTTGTCAATATTTCCTCTTTTCAATACTTCCTTTATTCAATATTTCCTTTTGTCAATATTTCCTTTTTTCAATATTTCCTTTTTTGAATATTTACTCTTTCCTATACTTCCTTTTGTCATTATTTCCTTTTGTCAATATTTCCTTTTTCAATATTTCCTTTGGTCAATATTTCCTTGTGTCAATATTTCCTTTTGTCAATATTTCCTTTTTTCAATAATTCCTTTTTTTAATATTTCCTTTTGTCAATATTTCCTTTCGTCAATATTTCCTTTTTTCAATTATTCCTTTTTTGAATATTTCCTTTTTTCTATGCTTCCTTTTGTCAATATTTCCTTTTGTTAATATTATCTTTTTTCATTATTTCCTTTTGTCAATATTCCTTTTTTCAATATTTCCTTTTGTCCATATTTCATTTTCTCAATATTTCCTTTTTTCAATATTTCATTTTGTCAATATTTACTTTTGTCAATATTATCTTTTTTCATTATTTCCTTTTGTCAATATTCCTTTTTTCAATATTTCCTTTTGTCCATATTTCCTTTTCTCAATATTTCCTTTTTTCAATGTTTCCTTTTGTCAATATTTACTTTTGTCAATATTTCCTTTTGTCAATATTTCCTTTTTTCAATATTTTCTTTTCTCAATATTTCCTTTTTTCAATATTTCCTTCTTTCTATACTTCCTTTTTTGAATATTTCCTTTTGGCAATATTTCTTTTTGTCAATATTTCCTTTTTTCAATTTTTCCTTTTGTCAACATATCCTTCTTTCTATACTTCCTTTTTTCCATAATTCCTTTTTTCTATACTTCCTTCTTGCAATATTTCCTTTTGTCAATATTTCCTTTTGTCAATATTTCCTTTTTTCAATATTTCCTTTTCTCAATATTTCCTTTTTTTAATATTTCCTACATTCTATACTTCCTTTTTTCAATATTTTCTTTTGTCAATATTTCCTTTTTTCAATTATTCCTTTTTTGAATATTTCCTCTTTTCTATACTTCCTTTTGTCATTATTTCCTTTTTTGAATATTTCCTCTTTTCTATACTTCCTTTTGTCAATATTTCCTTTTGTCAATATTTCCTCTTTTCTATACTTCCTTTATTCAATATTTCCTTTTGTCAATATTTCCTTTTTTGAATATTTCCTTTTTTGAATATTTCCTCTTTCCTATACTTCCTTTTGTCAATATTTCTTTTTGACAATATTTCCTTTTTTCAATATTTCCTTTTGTCAATAATACCTTTTGTCAATATTTCCTTTTTTCAATATTTCCTTTTGTAAATATTTTTTTTTTCAAAATTTCCTTTTCTTAATATTTCCTTTTTTCAACATTTCCTTCTTTCAATATTTCCTTTTGTAAATATTACCTCTTTTCTTTACTTCCTTTTTTCAATATTTCGTTTTTTCAATATTTCCTTTTTTGAATATTTCCTTTTTTCTATACTTCCTTATGTCAATATTTCCTTTTGTCAATATTTCCTTTTTTCAATATTTCCTTTTGTTAATGTTTCCTTTTGTCAATATTTCCTTTTTTCAATATTTGCTTTTTTCAATATTTCCTTTTGTCAATATTTCCTTGTGTCAATATTTCCTTATTTTAATATTTTCTTTTTTGAATATTTCCTCTTTTCAATATTTCCTTTTTTGAATATTTCCTCTTTTCTATACTTCCTTTTTTCAATATTTCCTTTTTTGAATATTTCCTCTTTTCTTTACTTACTTTTTTCAATATTTCCTTTTGTCAATATTTCCTATTTTCAATATTTCCTTTTTTGAATATTTCCTCTTTTCTATTCTTCCTTTTGTCAATATTTCCTTTTTTCAATACTTCCTTTTGTCAATATTTCCTTTTGTCAACATTTCCTTTTTTTTATAATTCCGTTTTTCAATATTTCCCATTTTCAATATATTCTTCTTTTAATACTTCCTTTTTTCAATATTTCCTTCTTTCTATACTTCGTTTTTTCAATATTTCCTTTTTTCAATATTTCCTTTTTTCAATATTTCCTATTTTCAATATTTTTTTTTCCATATTTCCTTTTTTCAATTTTTCTTTTTGTCAACATATCCTTCTTTCTATACTTCCTTTTTTCCATAATTCCTTTTTTCTATACTTCCTCATTGCAATATTTCCTTTTGTCAATATTTCCTTTTGTCAATATTTCCTTTTTTCAATATTTCCTTTTCTCAATATTTCCTTTTTTTAATATTTCCTACATTCTATACTTCCTTTTTTCAATATTTCCTTTTGTCAATATTTCCTTTTTTCAATTATTCCTTTTTTGAATATTTCCTCTTTTCTATACTTCCTTTTGTCATTATTTCCTTTTTTGAATATTTCCTCTTTTCTATACTTCCTTTTGTCAATATTTCCTTTTGTCAATATTTCCTCTTTTCTATACTTCCTTTATTCAATATTTCCTTTTGTCAATATTTCCTTTTTTCAATATTTCCTTTTTTGAATATTTCCTCTTTCCTATACTTACTTTTGTCAATATTTCCTTTTGTCAATATTTCCTTTTTTCAATATTTCCTTTTGTCAATACTTCCTTTTGTCAATATTTCCTTTTTTCAATATTTCCTTTTGTAAATATTTTTTTTTTTTAATTTCCTTTTCTCAATATTTCCTTTTGTCAATATTTTCTTTTGTAATATTTCCTTTTTTGAATATTTTCTCTTTTCTTTACTTCCTTTTGTCAATATATTCTTTTTTGAATATTTCCTCTTTTCTATACTTTCTCTTGTCAATATTTCCTTTTTTCAACATTTCCTTCTTTCAATATTTCCTTTTGTCAATATTTCCTCTTTTCTTTACTTCCTTGTTTCAATATTTCGTTTTTTCAATATTTCCTTTTTTGAATATTTCCTTTTTTCTATTTTTCCTTTTGTCAATATTTCCTTTTGTCAATATTTCCTTTTTTCAATATTTGCTTTTTTCAATATTTCCTTTTGTCAATATTTCCTTTTTTTAATAAGTTCTTTTTTGAATATTTCCTCTTTTCAATATTTCCTTTTTTGAATATTTCCTCTTTTATATACTACCTTTTTTCAATATTTCTTTCCTGAATATTTCCTCTTTTCTATACTTACTTTTTTCAATATTTCCTTTTGTCAATATTTCCTATTTTCAATATTTCCTTTTTTGGATATTTCCTCTTTTCTATTCTTCCCTTTGCCAATATTTCCTTTTGTCAATATTTGCTTTTGTCAATATTTCCTCTTTTCAATATTCCTTTTTTGAATATTTCCTCTTTTCTATTCTTCCTTTTGTCAATATTTCCTTTTGTCAATATTTCCTTTTTTCAATATTTCCTTTTGTCAATATTTCCTTTTGTCAACATTTCCTTTATTCTATACTTCCTTTTTTCTATATTTCCTTCTTTCTATACTTCGTTTTTTCAATATTTCCTTTTTTCAATATTTCCTTTTTTCAATATTTCCTTTTTTCAATATTTCCTTTTTTCAATATTTTCTTTTTTCCATATTTCCTTTTTTCAATATTTCCTTTTTTCAATATTTCTTTTTTTTAATATTTCCTTTTGTCAATATTACCTTTTTTCAATATTTCCTTTTCTCAATATTTCCTTCTTTCTTTACTTCCTTTTTTCAATATTACCTTTTTTCTATACATCCTTTTTACCATATTTACTTTTGTCAATATTTCCTTTCGTCAATATTTCCTTTTTTCTATATTTCCTTTTCTCAATATTTCCTTTTTTCAATATTTCCTTCTTTCTATACTTCATTTTTTCAATATTACATTTTTGCAATACTTCATTTTGTCAATATTTCTTTTTTTCAATATTTCCTTTTGTCAATATTTCGTTCTTTCTATACTTCCTTTTTTCAATATTTCCTTTTTTCTATACTTCCTTTTTGCATCATTTCATTTTGTCAATATTTCCTTTTGTCAATATTTCCTTTTTTCAATATTTCCTCTTTTCTATACTTCCTTTTGTCAATATTTTCTTTTGTCAATATTTCCTTTTGTCAATATTTCTCTTTGTCAATATTTCCTTTTTTCAATATTTCCTTTTGTCAATATTTCCTTTTGTCAATATTTCCTTTTGTCAATTTTTCCTTTTGTCAATATTTCCTTTTTTCAATATTTCCTTTTGTAAATATTTCCTTTTTTCAATATTTGCTTCTTTCTATACTTCCTTTTTTCAATATAACCTTTTTTCTATACTTCCTTTTTGCAATATTTCCTTTTGTCAATATTTCCTTTTGTCCATATTTCCTTTTTTTAATATTTCCTCTTTACTATTCTTCCTTTTGTCAATATTTCCTTTTTTCAATATTTCCTTTTTTCAATATTTCCTTTTGTCAATATTTCCTTTTGTCAATATTTCTCTTTGTCAATATTTCCTTTTTTCAATATTTTTTTTTGTCAATATTTCCTTTTGTCAATATTTCCTTTTGTCAATATTTCCTTTTTTCAATATTTCCTTTTCTCAATATTTCCTTTTGTCAATATTTCCTTTTTTCAATATTTCCTTTTTTGAATATTTCCTCTTTTTTATACTTCCTTTTCTCAATATTTCCTTTTTTGAATATTTCCTCTTTTCTATATTTCCTTTTGTCAATATTTCCTTTTTTAAATATTGACTTTTTTCAATATTTCCGTTTGTCAATATTTCCTCTTTTCAATACTTCCTTTATTCAATATTTCCTTTTGTCAATATTTCCTTTTTTCAATATTTCCTTTTTTGAATATTTACTCTTTCCTATACTTCCTTTTGTCATTATTTCCTTTTGTCAATATTTTCTTTTTTCAATATTTCCTTTGGTCAATATTTCCTTGTGTCAATATTTCCTTTTGTCAATATTTCCTTTTTTCAATAATTCCTTTTTTTAATATTTCCTTTTGTCAATATTTCCTTTCGTCAATATTTCCTTTTTTCAATTATTCCTTTTTTGAATATTTCCTTTTTTCTATGCTTCCTTTTGTCAATATTTCCTTATGTTAATATTATCTTTTTTCATTATTTCCTTTTGTCAATATTCCTTTTTTCAATATTTCCTTTTGTCCATATTTCATTTTCTCAATATTTCCTTTTTTCAATATTTCCTTTTGTCAATATTTACTTTTGTCAATATTATCTTTTTTCATTATTTCCTTTTGTCAATATTCCTTTTTTCAATATTTCCTTTTGTCCATATTTCCTTTTCTCAATATTTCCTTTTTTCAATGTTTCCTTTTGTCAATATTTACTTTTGTCAATATTTCCTTTTGTCAATATTTCCTTTTTTCAATATTTTCTTTTCTCAATATTTCCTTTTTTCAATATATCCTTCTTTCTATACTTCCTTTTTTCCATAATTCCTTTTTTCTTTACTTCCTTCTTGCAATATTTCCTTTTGTCAATATTTCCTTTTGTCAATATTTACTTTTTTCAATATTTCCTTTTCTCAATATTTCCTTTTTTTAATATTTCCTACATTCTATACTTCCTTTTTTCAATATTTCCTTTTGTCAATATTTCCTTTTTTCAATTATTCCTTTTTTGAATATTTCCTCTTTTCTATACTTCCTTTTGTCATTATTTCCTTTTTTGAATATTTCCTCTTTTCTATACTTCCTTTTGTCAATATTTCCTTTTGTCAATATTTCCTCTTTTCTATACTTCCTTTATTCAATATTTCCTTTTGTCAATATTTCCTTTCTTGAATATTTCCTTTTTTGAATATTTCCTCTTTCCTATACTTCCTTTTGTCAATATTTCTTTTTGACAATATTTCCTTTTTTCAATATTTCCTTTTGTCAATAATTCCTTTTGTCAATATTTCCTTTTTTCAATATTTCCTTTTGTAAATATTTTTTTTTTTCAAAATTTCCTTTTCTCAATATTTCCTTTTGTCAATATTTCCTTTTTTCAATATTTCCTTTTTTCAATATATCCTTCTTTATATACTTCCTTTTTTCAATATTTTCTTTTGTCAATATTTCCTTTTGTCAATATTTCCTTTTTTACATTATTTCCTTTTTTGAATATTTCCTCTTTTCTATTCTTCCTTTTGCCAATATTTCCTTTTGTCAATATATCCTTTTCTCAATATTTCCTTTTTTCAATATATCCTTCTTTATATACTTCCTTTTTTCAATATTTCCTTTTTGCAATATTTCCTTTTGTCAATATTTCCTTTTTTCAATATTTCCTTTTGTCAATATTTCCTTCTTTCTATACTTCCTTTTTTCAATATAACCTTTTTTCTATACTTCCTTTTTGCAATATTTCCTTTTGTCAATATTTCCTTTTGTCCATATTTCCTTTTTTTAATATTTCCTCTTTACTATTCTTCCTTTTGTCAATATTTCATTTTTTCAATATTTCCTTTTTTCAATATTTCCTTTTGTCAATATTTCCTTTTGTCAATATTTCTCTTTGTCAATATTTCCTTTTTTCAATATTTTTTTTTGTCAATATTTCCTTTTGTCAATATTTCCTTTTGTCAATATTTCCTTTTTTCAATATTTCCTTTTCTCAATATTTCCTTTTGTCAATATTTCCTTTTTTCAATATTTCCTTTTTTGAATATTTCTTCTTTTTTATACTTCCTTTTCTCAATATTTCCTTTTTTGAATATTTCCTCTTTTCTATATTTCCTTTTGTCAATATTTCCTTTTTTAAATATTGACTTTTTTCAATATTTCCGTTTGTCAATATTTCCTCTTTTCAATACTTCCTTTATTCAATATTTCCTTTTGTCAATATTTCCTTTTTTCAATATTTCCTTTTTTGAATATTTACTCTTTCCTATACTTCCTTTTGTCATTATTTCCTTTTGTCAATATTTTCTTTTTTCAATATTTCCTTTGGTCAATATTTCCTTGTGTCAATATTTCCTTTTGTCAATATTTCCTTTTTTCAATAATTCCTTTTTTTAATATTTCCTTTTGTCAATATTTCCTTTCGTCAATATTTCCTTTTTTCAATTATTCCTTTTTTGAATATTTCCTTTTTTCTATGCTTCCTTTTGTCAATATTTCCTTATGTTAATATTATCTTTTTTCATTATTTCCTTTTGTCAATATTCCTTTTTTCAATATTTCCTTTTGTCCATATTTCATTTTCTCAATATTTCCTTTTTTCAATATTTCCTTTTGTCAATATTTACTTTTGTCAATATTATCTTATTTCATTATTTCCTTTTGTCAATATTCCTTTTTTCAATATTTCCTTTTGTCCATATTTCCTTTTCTCAATATTTCCTTTTTTCAATGTTTCCTTTTGTCAATATTTACTTTTGTCAATATTTCCTTTTGTCAATATTTCCTTTTTTCAATATTTTCTTTTCTCAATATTTCCTTTTTTCAATATATCCTTCTTTCTATACTTCCTTTTTTCCATAATTCCTTTTTTCTTTACTTCCTTCTTGCAATATTTCCTTTTGTCAATATTTCCTTTTGTCAATATTTACTTTTTTCAATATTTCCTTTTCTCAATATTTCCTTTTTTTAATATTTCCTACATTCTATACTTCCTTTTTTCAATATTTCCTTTTGTCAATATTTCCTTTTTTCAATTATTCCTTTTTTGAATATTTCCTCTTTTCTATACTTCCTTTTGTCATTATTTCCTTTTTTGAATATTTCCTCTTTTCTATACTTCCTTTTGTCAATATTTCCTTTTGTCAATATTTCCTCTTTTCTATACTTCCTTTATTCAATATTTCCTTTTGTCAATATTTCCTTTTTTGAATATTTCCTTTTTTGAATATTTCCTCTTTCCTATACTTCCTTTTGTCAATATTTCTTTTTGACAATATTTCCTTTTTTCAATATTTCCTTTTGTCAATAATTCCTTTTGTCAATATTTCCTTTTTTCAATATTTCCTTTTGTAAATATTTTTTTTTTTCAAAATTTCCTTTTCTCAATATTTCCTTTTGTCAATATTTCCTTTTTTCAATATTTCCTTTTTTGAATATTTCCTTTTTTCTATACTTTCTCTTGTCAATATTTCCTTTTTTCAACATTTCCTTCTTTCAATATTTCCTTTTGTCAATATTTCCTCTTTTCTTTACTTCCTTTTTTCAATATTTCGTTTTTTCAATATTTCCTTTTTTGAATATTTCCTTTTTTCTATATTTCCTTATGTCAATATTTCCTTTTGTCAATATTTCCTTTTTTCAATATTTCCTTTTGTTAATGTTTCCTTTTGTCAATATTTACTTTTTTCAATATTTGCTTTTTTCAATATTTTCTTTTGTCAATATTTCCTTGTGTCAATATTTCCTTATTTTAATATTTTCTTTTTTGAATATTTCCTCTTTTCAATATTTCCTTTTTTGAATATTTCCTCTTTTCTATACTTCCTTTTTTCAATATTTCCTTTTTTGAATATTTCCTCTTTTCTTTACTTACTTTTTTCAATATTTCCTTTTGTCAATATTTCCTACTTTCAATATTTCCTTTTTTGAATATTTCCTCTTTTCTATTCTTCCTTTTTTCAATATTTTTTTTGTCAATATTTCCTTTTGTCAATATTTCCTTTTGTCAATATTTCCTTTTGTCAATATTTCCTTTTTTCAATATTTCCTTTTCTCAATATTTCCTTTTGTCAATATTTCCTTTTTTCAATATTTCCTTTTTTGAATATTTCCTCTTTTCTATACTTTCTTTCTCAATATTTCGTTTTTGTCAATATTTCCTTTTTTCAATATATCCTTTTGTCAATATTTCCTTCTTTCTATACTTCCTTTTTTGAATATTTCCTTTTTTCTATACTTCCTTTTTGCAATATTTCCTTTTTTCAATATTTCCTTTTGTCCATATTTCCTTTTTTTAAATATTACCTCTTTTCTATACTTCCTTTTGTCAATATTTCCTTTTTTCAATATTTCCTTTTTTCAATATTTCCTTTTGTCAATATTTCCTTTTGTCAATATTTCTCTTTGTCAATATTTCCTTTTTTCAATATTTTTTTTGTCAATATTTCCTTTTGTCAATATTTCCTCTTGTCAATATTTCCTTTTGTCAATATTTCCTTTTTTCAATATTTCCTTTTCTCAATATTTCCTTTTTTCAATATTTCCTTCTTTCTATACTTCCTTTTTTCAATATTACATTTTTGCAATACTTCATTTTGTCAATATTTCTTTTTTTCAATATTTCCTTTTGTCAATATTTCGTTCTTTCTATACTCCCTTTTTTCAATATTTCCTTTTTTCTATACTTCCTTTTTGCAACATTTCATTTTGTCAATATTTCCTTTTGTCAATATTTCCTTTTTTCAATATTTCCTCTTTTCTATACTTCCTTTTGTCAATATTTCCTTTTTTCAATATTTCCTTTTGTCAATATTTCCTTTTTTCAATATTTCTTTTTTTTCAATATTTCTCTTTGTCAATATTTCCTTTTTTCAATATTTTTTTTGTCAATATTTCCTTTTGTCAATATTTCCTTTTGTCAATATTTCCTTTTGTCAATATTTCCTTTTTTCAATATTTCCTTTTCTCAATATTTCCTTTTGTCAATATTTCCTTTTTTCAATATTTCCTTTTTTGAATATTTCCTCTTTTCTATACTTCTTTTTCTCAATATTTCCTTTTTTGAATATTTCCTCTTTTCTATATTTCCTTTTGTCAATATTTCCTTTTTTAAATATTGACTTTTTTCAATATTTCCTTTTGTCAATATTTCTTCTTTTCAATACTTCCTTTATTCAATATTTCCTTTTGTCAATATTTCCTTTTTTCAATATTTCCTTTTTTGAATATTTTCTATTTCCTATACTTCCTTTTGTCATTATTTCCTTTTGTCAATATTTCCTCTTTTCAATATTTTTTTTGGTCAATATTTCCTTTTGTCAATATTTCCTTTTGTCAATATTTCCTTTTTTCAATAATTCCTTTTTTTAATTTTTCCTTTTGTCAATATTTCCTTCTTTCTATACTTCCTTTTTTCAATATTTCCTTTTTTCTATACTTCCTTTTTGCAATATTTCCTTTTGTCAATATTTCCTTTTGTCCATATTTCCTTTTTTTAATAATTCCTCTTTTCTATACTTCCTTTTGTCAATAGTTCCTTTTTTCAATATTTCCTTTTTTCAATATTTCCTTTTGTCAATATTTCCTTTTGTCAATATTCCTCTTTGTCAATATTTCCTTTTTTCAATATTTTTTTGTCAATATTTCCTTTTGTCAATATTTCCTTTTGTCAATATTTCCTTTTGTCAATATTTCCTTTTTTCAATATTTCCTTTTTTCAATATTTCCTTTTGTCAATATTTCCTTTTTTAAATATTTCCTTTTTTGAATATTTCCTCTTTTCTATACTTCCTTTTCTCAATATTTCGTTTTTGTCAATATTTCCTTTTTTCAATATATCCTTTTGTCAATATTTCCTTCTTTCTATACTTCCTTTTTTGAATATTTCTTTTTTTCTATACTTCCTTTTTGCAATATTTCCTTTTTTCAATATTTCCTTTTGTCCATATTTCCTTTTTTTAATATTTCCTCTTTTCAATACTTCCTTTTGTCAATATTTCCTTTTTCCAATATTTCCTTTTTTCAATATTTCCTTTTGTCAATATTTCCTTTTGTCAATATTTCTCTTTGTCAATATTTCCTTTTTTCAATATTTTTTTTGTCAATATTTCCTTTTGTCAATATTTCCTCTTGTCAATATTTCCTTTTGTCAATATTTCCTTTTTTCAATAATTCCTTTTCTCAATATTTCCTTTTTTCAATATTTCCTTCTTTCTATACTTCCTTTTTTCAATATTACATTTTTGCAATACTTCATTTTGTCAATATTTCTTTTTTTCAATATTTCCTTTTGTCAATATTTCGTTCTTTCTATACTCCGTTTTTTCAATATTTCCTTTTTTCTATACTTCCTTTTTGCAACATTTCATTTTGTCAATATTTCCTTTTGTCAATATTTCCTTTTTTCAATATTTCCTCCTTTCTATACTTCCTTTTGTCAATATTTCCTTTTGTATATATTTCCTTTTTTCAATATTTCCTTTTGTCAATGTTTCCTCTTTTCTATACTTCCTTTATTCAATATTTCCTTTTGTCAATATTTCCTTTTTTCAATATTTCCTTTTTTGAATATTTCCTCTTTCCTTTACTTCCTTTCGTCAATATTTCCTTTTGTCAATATTTCCTTTTTTCAATATTTCCTTTTGTCAATATTTCCTTTTGTCAATATTCCCTTTTTTCAATATTTCCTTTTGAAAATATATTTTTTTTCCAAAATTTCCTTTTCTCAATATTTCCTTTTGTCAATATTTCCTTTTTTCAATATTTCCTTTTTTGAATATTTACTCTTTTCTTTACTTCCTTTTGTCAATATTTCCTTTTTTGAATATTTCCTCTTTTCTATACTTTCTCTTGTATATATTTCCTTTTTTTCAACATTTCCTTCTTTCAATATTTCCTCTTGTCAATATTTCCTCTTTTCTTTACTTCCTTTTTTCAATATTTCGTTTTTTCAATATTTCCTTTTTTGAATATTTCCTTTTTTCTATACTTCCTTTTGTCAATATTTCCTTTTTTCAATATTTCCTTTTGTTAATATTTCCTTTTGTCAATATTTCCTTTTGTCAAAATTTCCTTTTTTCAATATTTGCGTTTCTCAATATTTCTTTTGTCAATATTTCCTTTTGTCAGTATTTCTTTTTTTTAATATCTTCTTTTTTGAATATTTCCTCTTTTCAATATTTCCTTTTTTGAATATTTCCTCTTTTCTATACTTCCTTTTGTCAATATTTCCTTTAGTAAATATTTTCTTTTTTCAATATTTCCTCTTGTCAATATTTCCTTTTGTCAATATTTCCTTTTTTCAATATTTCCTTTTGTAAATATTTTTTTTTTCAAAATTTCCTTTTCTCAATATTTCCTTTTGTCATAATTTCCTTTTTTCATTATTTCCTTTTTTGAATATTTTCTCTATTCTTTACTTCCTTTTGTCAATTTTCCCTTTTTTGAATATTTTCTCTTTTCTATACTTTCTCTTGTCAATATTTCCTTTTTTCAACATTTCCTTCTTTCAATATTTCCTCTTTTCTTTACTTCATTTTTTCAATATTTCGTTTTTTCAATATTTCCTTTTTTGAATATTTCCTTTTTTCTATACTTCATTTTGTCAAAATTTGTTTTGTCATAATTTCCTTTTTTCGATATTTCCTTTTGTTAATATTTCCTTTTGTCAATATTTCCTTTTGTCAATATTTCCTTTTTTCAATATTTGCTTTTCTCAATATTTCGTTTTTGTCAATATTTCCTTTTTTCAATATATCCTTTTGTCAATATTTCCTTCTTTCTATACTTCCTTTTTTGAATATTTCTTTTTTTCTATACTTCCTTTTTGCAATATTTCCTTTTTTCAATATTTCCTTTTGTCCATATTTCCTTTTTTTAATATTTCCTCTTTTCAATACTTCCTTTTGTCAATATTTCCTTTTTCCAATATTTCCTTTTTTCAATATTTCCTTTTGTCAATATTTCCTTTTGTCAATATTTCTCTTTGTCAATATTTCCTTTTTTCAATATTTTTTTTGTCAATATTTCCTTTTGTCAATATTTCCTCTTGTCAATATTTCCTTTTGTCAATATTTCCTTTTTTCAATAATTCCTTTTCTCAATATTTCCTTTTTTCAATATTTCCTTCTTTCTATACTTCCTTTTTTCAATATTACATTTTTGCAATACTTCATTTTGTCAATATTTCTTTTTTTCAATATTTCCTTTTGTCAATATTTCGTTCTTTCTATACTCCGTTTTTTCAATATTTCCTTTTTTCTATACTTCCTTTTTGCAACATTTCATTTTGTCAATATTTCCTTTTGTCAATATTTCCTTTTTTCAATATTTCCTCCTTTCTATACTTCCTTTTGTCAATATTTCCTTTTTTATATATTTCCTTTTTTCAATATTTCCTTTTGTCAATGTTTCCTCTTTTCTATACTTCCTTTATTCAATATTTCCTTTTGTCAATATTTCCTTTTTTCAATATTTCCTTTTTTGAATATTTCCTCTTTCCTTTACTTCCTTTCGTCAATATTTCCTTTTGTCAATATTTCCTTTTTTCAATATTTCCTTTTGTCAATATTTCCTTTTGTCAATATTCCCTTTTTTCAATATTTCCTTTTGAAAATATATTTTTTTTCCAAAATTTCCTTTTCTCAATATTTCCTTTTGTCAATATTTCCTTTTTCAATATTTCCTTTTTTGAATATTTACTCTTTTCTTTACTTCCTTTTGTCAATATTTCCTTTTTTGAATATTTCCTCTTTTCTATACTTTCTCTTGTATATATTTCCTTTTTTTCAACATTTCCTTCTTTCAATATTTCCTCTTGTCAATATTTCCTCTTTTCTTTACTTCCTTTTTTCAATATTTCGTTTTTTCAATATTTCCTTTTTTGAATATTTCCTTTTTTCTATACTTCCTTTTGTCAATATTTCCTTTTTTCAATATTTCCTTTTGTTAATATTTCCTTTTGTCAATATTTCCTTTTGTCAAAATTTCCTTTTTTCAATATTTGCGTTTCTCAATATTTCTTTTGTCAATATTTCCTTTTGTCAGTATTTCTTTTTTTTAATATCTTCTTTTTTGAATATTTCCTCTTTTCAATATTTCCTTTTTTGAATATTTCCTCTTTTCTATACTTCCTTTTGTCAATATTTCCTTTAGTAAATATTTTCTTTTTTCAATATTTCCTCTTGTCAATATTTCCTTTTGTCAATATTTCCTTTTTTCAATATTTCCTTTTGTCAATATTTTTTTTTCAAAATTTCCTTTT